>NC_091459.1:97878087-98179337 GCF_027789765.1 Dendropsophus ebraccatus
AAGAATTACTGTATGTGCAGGTGAGCCTAAAATAACTTCTATCATTAATACTATAACATGAAATTATTGGCACCACAAGTATATAATTCTGGTGTTCTGCCATATGGTGCTTTTTTTTTCAAAGTTTGTTTTATCGCTTGTCAGTGAAAAAAAACACCCCATAAAATAAACTTCCCATCATTACTATGAGGAATACGTTACTGAATGTAGGTTACTATGAATAACATATTTGTAATAATATCTGGTATAATTCTGTATACAGTTAACCCATCTCGTATAGAGCCTGGGGCGTTATACTAAACGACAAGAATTTCTTCTAAACAATAGAAATAGCAGTAAGGGCAAGAAAATCACATACAACAACAAAAACCTTAACTATACATACACATACGTCCTAACATATATCATGGAGGCGGCTGTCAATTCCTGTCATTCATAGAAGTCTTGTTACACCCGTGTGTCAGCGTGAGCGGTGACGCTGGGAATTTCCCATGTACAGAGGGCACCTCAGGCAATCACATTGGTTACTATTTTTAAAGAAGCTCTTTACCTACAGTAGAATAAGCAGCACTGGAATTTAATCGCAGGAATATATTAGGTTTCAGAGATTTTTTTTTTAAATGTCTCATTTAGAAGAGAAGAATGCTTTATTTCTCGGCGGATGTTTTGATAATAGTCTTTGTCTAACACCATAGTGACTAACCACAGAAAGAAGGAGACAAAATGGGATATTCATTATACAAAACTGCTTATTATGTATCAGCTGGAAACATGTCACAACATATTAGAACACAAGCACTTACGTCGGCTCTAGCCCTGGTATACTGGAGTGTTGTGATGCTAGGTTGCTGCAGTGAGATGAGTAGTCACAGTTAGTAGGATGTTTTCACATTGTGTTTTGCAGTGTTTGTTGGATGTATACACTAAGAGGATTTATCTCCAATGGATGCAACCATATAGTGAATGATATACAGTATGCTTACATATCTTGAAGAGTAACCAATGTGACTGCCTCAGGTACCCTCTGTACAAGTCACGGGAAATTCCCAGCGTCACAGCTCATGTTGACACGTGGGTGTAACAAGACGTCTCAAAATCACATGAATTAAGCTTGAAATGCGCTCATCTCTAATTGTCACACCTGATCACATGGGTGGTGTTTACAGCAGCAGCCACGACAGCACATTGCGGATTTACCTCGTTTAGGCAGGTCTGAGGTTTTCAGTTTGTAGAAAACAAGCTTTATACCTTGGTGCCATTGGCATGCCAGTGTCACCGGGCCAGGGTTCTGTGAGAGTGATATTGTCAAACCCCCCCCATTACTCTATGTGCTGTTCTCTGCACCATCCGCAAGCTTAGATGCTGCACATTCCATATATACCTGTATAAACCTTGTCTGTGTTTCTTCTTTGTGCTCTAAAAATTGCTTAATTTCATTGGTGGACAGTGTCAGCTAGGCGGGGCTTCATGGCAGTTGGGTCCCCTTTTCAGCTGAGAGATGGGACTCAACTGCCATGAAGCCCCGCCTAGGTGGCACTGTTAACCGATGAAATGAAGTGAGAGTAAGGGGGTGACAGTATCACTTGAATGGTAAATTCACACGACCCGTTCAGCCAATCAGTGCACTGCCCCGCCGCAGCCACTGATTGCCTAAACGGGACGCGAAGATGCGGGAGCCCCCGAAGCAAGCCGGAGCGGGGGAGAGGTGAAGTATGCTCCGGCAGGCGGGGGTTAATGGTGCTGTCACATACATACTAGCAGCGGCTAGTATGTATCCTCATTTAAAGTCATTGCCATAGGAACCACACCGTGTGAATTTAACCTAAAGTGTAAAGCATCCCCGTCATTCCTGCTCATCATCTAATGTGTATGGGCACTTTTATAAAGGTGTACCTGTAGTTCAAAACAATTTTAATAATCTCTCTGGTTTTGTTATGTTAACCCTTCAGAGTGGACACAAGGTAATTTTTTATTACTGCTGTTCTTGAGACCCTGTGACTTTAATCTATGGTTTACAGCTATTACTCATCCTTACCATTTCTGGAGGTGGGATGTCTGCAAGCAGTACTCACGCCTGGATTGCCTTTCCCTTACTACCCAGTCACAGGAAGGCACCTACTCAAAAGCAATCATCCTCTCTGCGACCACATGACATAGTGCTGGAGAAAGTGCTCTGTTTAAACTGAACAGGATGGTACTGTGCTTGGGTATGGTTCACAGTACAGCACTATAGATGGGATATGTGGGAGAAAGGGGTTATTCAAGGTTTTTAGCAAAAAAACAAAACAAACGGCAGTAGGAGCACAGCAAGGAAGGGGATACATAACAACAGCCTCCCTGGTTTAATCCGTGAACTGCTTCTGCTAGGAGCAGAGACAGAGTGGACAGATCACACACAGTTTTTTGCATCTTGAGCAGAAAGCAGCAGGCTCAAAACTTGGGAAAGGAGAATAAAAGATAATAACAAGTATGGAACAAATTGTTGTCTTGTCCCCAGGAATGGGGATGATTCCACATGTATTTTACCTGACTGGATTACTACTTTAAGCAATTGAAATCCAACATGCCTGATCCTTTTCAGGGAGCCTTTAAACACATTAGATGTCAGTCCAGCCCTCTAAAATCAACTTCTATGTTACGCTATGTTAATCATATTAGCAGTTTTACAATTGTTGAGATAGCTGCAGTAATTTTACTTTTGGACATGTATTTATAGCATCCTCTCTCTGTAACTTCTCACCAGTTAATTTTATCCCGTGCATAGCTCTTTAACCTATTCTGAAAGTTGCATCTTGAAGTCATTTATTCTGATCTCATCACTTATCCGGCTTCTCCTGTAAAAAGTATTATGTACAGAGGCTGAGGCTAACAACCTTGCCTCCTCAGAACATTTCTCTGCGCAGGCCAAGTCCTCCCTTATTGCAGCATTGGTCTCCTCCAGTTTTACAATATCAAACAAAATCATTCCCAATGGAAGCAATCATTTGATCTACTATCATTGATAATAGATACTCCAATCTTTACTAAGTACAGCTTTTCCAATGAGTTATTATGACACGAATAGGCGTATAAGCGACACCCAACTTTTGGGATATACTCGCCGTATGAGACTACCCCTCTTCCAGCTTTACCATACACTTGCTCCAACCCCAAAAATTGAAGACATCTGAAATTGTGACATGTTCATAAAACCTCTGATCTGCTTTTTTATTTTATGTGACTTTCGAACTGTTGATCTGCCACAACCTTCAGTACTGCTCATATGGTACTGCAGTTTTTGTATGTTTAGGGTGATGACTATTGTGATGCAGTAAAGTGTTAGAGACGGTAGCTTTGCGATAACTTATTGTTGTCAAATGTAGACATGGCCCTGCTTGATTCGAGTGTAGAAGCGTCACCGAGGGGTGGTGTTATCGTCACATTGGGGGGAACCGGGCATGACCCCAGTTCTCCAAGCCAGGCCACTGCTCAAGCAGAAAATGGCACAGTAAGCAGAGCAGTAACCAGACCACAGCATCGGGATCCCCCCACCAGCCGGATGGATGGGAGAGCTACTGTAACTGACGGCCGAATGACCGTTTAGCCATCAGTTATTGACGGTGTATCTTTAATCCTATATTTAAAGAGAGCCAACATGTTACTAGATAGATGCCCCTTATAAAATAGCCATTCATATATGTTTAACACATTTTTAGATGATGGTCAAATATTGAATAGCCACTGATTCAATATTCCTAACCGCACAAGCTCTTGTTGATATAGATACTTGTAGTATGTATAAATGTTGCACAGCATAAATTCTTTGTTTTTGTGCCTAAGCCTTTGCTTATATGTGGCTTATATGTGCATTTATTTGAAATAAGTCCAATTTGTCACAAAGTTACATGAAAGTGGGTGTGGCTGCCCACAGCATATCAAGGTTAGCTGTCTTAAGACCTAATACATGGCTCAATAATCGTGTGGCTGCACAGACATCAGTAGTGATGTCCGTGCAGCCCTTGCTTTGGTGTAAAATAATAAAGATGTACCTAAAGCAAATGTACCATCAAGTACTGTACATCATTCACTTTAAGTTTTGCCCATAGATAGAATGGCACCAATGTGGGGAAGCCGGTGCCGTGGTTCTTTTTTTGAACAGCAGCCCTGTTCCCATGTACAGCGCCGTTCTATTCACGGGCACCGGGCCGGGGTTAAAGCACTGGAGGCGGGCCAGCCTGCCCTGTGTAGAAGGAAACCCCCGCCCCTCTATGAAGCGGCTCCATTGATTCTCGTGCCAGTGCTGTTCTACCCATGGGCAAAACTTAAAGCGAATGTACCTGATGGTACATTCGCTTTAATTGCCTCCGTTTCCTTAATGTCGTCCAGCATTGTCTATGGCATTCCCTGGCCACCACAGGAGCAGCACACATCTGGTCCTGTCTCTGAAGTGACAGGCCACTCAGCCAATCACTGTCCAAGATGGTACAGCGCCACGGCTCCTGATTGGTTGAGCGGCCTGTCACTTTACAGGCAGCTGCGTTGAGGAGAGAGTCACAAAAAGCAGGCAGAACAACCGAGGAGCCTGGACAGGTAAGTAATAACTTTATTATTTTATATAAAAAATAAACTATCATCAGCCGACAGCCAATGATCTTTACACAGAGCAATATCAGCTGATATTGGCCGATTATCACACAGTGTCATAGGGCCCTTAAAGAGTATCTGTCACAACCCTGTCTGAACCCAGTGACAAGTCTGTAGCATGCACAACCCCAATTGGATCAGAATGTGGGCCGTGTGCATGGATGGGTATGGATACCCGAACTTCTGGCAGCAAATGGTTTCAGAGTCCAGACTTTGTTACAGATACACAAGAAATAGATAGAATTTGTGTATACACTCCTTTTTAAGCAAGTTTTATTATTTTTTTTATTTTAAACGTAAAACCAGATTGTAGATCTCTTCCGTTACTGTTATGAAGATATGTGCCTGTAGACCTTGACTTTAGTATGGTATTTATTTTTAGGAAGTGTTGCACATCTTTTGTTTTGCTTAAGTCACAGTTTTAACCACAAATATTTACATATTTTTCTAACTCCTATTTGATGCAAAATTGCCTGGCTCTGCTGTATAAAGTGCTAAGTGGCATTTTGACAATGTGCCATGCAAATGTTATTGATTATGAAGTACACAGTGTAGCCCACAAAGTTTTCATCTGAGGATTTTCCTGAGGCAACTTTCACCAGACTACACAGTAAAAAAAACAGTTTATGCAGAAGAAAATAAACAATAAGGTCCCATTCACACATCCCTAATTCTGTGTATAATAGCGGATTTCAACTATGGTTAGTATTATAGATGTGTATCAATAACAGACCTGTTGATTGATCGCAGCCCAATTATGGATTGGTAGAAAATACAGATCTGTACGAGGATCCGTAAAAATCAATGGGCATTATACTGTCTGCAATTACTTGGTGTGTGAATGGGGCCTAAGAGTCATGTAAAGTGATGTTCTTCCATCCTGTACATATTCTCTGCTATATAAATGTGTTACAGAGATTTTGCTCATAAATAAAACACCTCTTATACTCTCTACTTTTACCTGATGTTATTGTGCATTTTTGGAAGATCCTTCTTGGTTCTTTTTCCTACTTCTTTCGGTTGTGTTGTTACCTAATAGTTGCTATTTGAGTTGTTGCGTCAAACCCTAAGGCTACATTGCCACTACGCTCTATTTGGGGCCAACTTCTTGGTAATGACGAATGTAAATAATAATCATGAACGTTATTTTTGGTCATCATTATCAATAGACAATAGGCCTTCTTTTGGCAGTAAAATGACAGCCATCTAGAAAGGCGGCCATCATCGTATAGAGCTCTAGTGAGACCACATCTAGAATAATGTGTCCAATTCTGGAGACCTCACCTACAAAAAACACGTTGATAAAATAAAACGGGTCTAAAGATTGGCTTTAACCCTTTGAGGACTAGGCCCAAATTGACCCAGTGGATCGGGCAAATTTTGATCTTTGCTCTTTCGTTTTTCCCTCCTCCCCTTCTAAGAGCTCTAGCACGTTCAGTTTTCTATCTACAAGCCATGTAAGTGCTTGTTTGTTACAGGATTAGTTGTACTTTGTAATGGCGTCTTTCATTTTACCATAACATGTATGACGTAATCCCAAATAATTTATTTATGAAGATATAAATAGGTGAAATCGTAAAAAAGAATGCAATATGCACGTTTGGGGGGTTCCTGTGTCTACGTAATGCACTATATGGTGATACCATTATTCTATAGGTCAGTCCGAACACAACCATATGCAGGTTTACACAGATTCTCTAATGTTATATATATTTTTTTTATGAAATCCTTTCTTTTGGCAATTAATTATTAATAAAATGGGCCTATTGTGACGCTTATAACAGTTTTATTTTTTTAATCTATGGGGCTGTATGGGGTGTAATTTTTTCCGCCATTATTCTAGTTTTTATTAGTACCATATTTGTGAAGATCGGACGGTTTGATCACTTTTTATAATTTTTTTTATATATATAATGTAACAAAATCGGTAATCCGCGCACTTTTTTCCCTCTTTTCGTGTACGCCGTTCACCGTTTGCAATGACGCTTGTTATATTTTAATAGATCGGACACTTACGCACGCTACAGTATATTATACGTTTATTTATTTATTTATTTTTATATGTTTTATTTATATAATGGGAAAGGGGGGTGATTTCAACTTTTATTGGGGGAGGGGTTTTGGGGGCAGTGTGTTAGTGATTTTAACTTTTTTTTTTATACATTTTAAGTCCCTTTGGGGGACTTGTACATACATTAGTTTCATTTTCTAAACTGATCATTGCTATGCCATAGGCATAGCATTGATCAGTGTTATCGGCGCTCTGCTCATTGAGCCTGCCTGTGCAGGCTCAGTGAACAGATCGCCAATCGGACCGCATGGAGGCAGGTGACAGACCTCCGTTGGTCCATTTTAATGATCGGGACCCCCGCAGTCATACTGCAGGGGTCCCGATCGATAAGTGACAGGCGACTCCCCCTGTCACTTACACTTAAAGGGAATCCATCAGCTAAGGTGTTGACAGTGTGCTGTAGCTGGCAGCCCCCAGTAAGCATGGTGCCTTTTTGCTAATTTTCCGTGCAGAATATTATGTACAATCTTTTGTCTCCTACTGTCACAGAGCTGTTGTTTGTGCCACACTTGTCATGCATCCTCCTCCCTCCCTTCATGAATAATCAATGCTGCCCAGCCTCCTGCTCGCTCAGCTGTTAGATTGCAGATCAGTCCTCTGTAGGAAGGTTATGTCTGAAAGAATCTCTCCTCCCTAATGTGTTGGAGCTGTAGTTTAGGGGTAACTCACCTGTCTAGAGACCTGCCAGCAGTTCATTCTCTGGTTCGAATCCCCTGATGAAAATTAAATTGATGTCTTTTTTTTTTCTTCTCATTATTATATCATTTTTAAGGCTATGTTCACACACAGTATTTAAGCTCAGTATTTTGGTCAGTATTTTCAACCAAAACCAAAAGACATCTATTTAATTTCCATCAGGGGATTCAAACCAGAAAATGAACTGCTGGCAGGTCTCTAGACAGGTGAGTTACCCCTAGACCACAGCTCCAACACATTAGGGAGGAGAGATTCTTTCAGACATAACCTTCCTACAGAGGACTGATCTGCAATCTAACAGCTGAGCGAGCAGGAGGCCGGGCAGCATTGATTATTCATGAGGAGGGAGGAGGATGCATGACAAGTGTGGCACGAACAACAGTTCTGTGACAGTAGGAGACATAAGATTGTACATAATCTGCTGCATGGAAAATTACCAAAAAGGCACCATGCTCACTGGGGGCTGCCAGCTACAGCACACTGTCAACACCTTAGGTAGTGCTCGGGAGCTGACGGATTCCCTTTAAATGCCGCGGCCGCACCGCGATTGCGGCGCTTATGAAGTTAATGGCACGCTGCAGCACGATCGCTGCAGTGTGTAATTAACGGTGAGGTGCCAGCTGCTGATCGCAGACGGCCCCCACCTGCTATGAAGCGCGCTCCGCTCCGGAGAACGCTTCATAGCTCAGGACGTACCGGTACGTCCAGGGTCGTCTGGGCACAGACTTCCAGGACGTACCGGTACGTCCTAGGTCGTCTAGGGGTTAAAAATGGTGGAGGGTGTCAGGCATAAAACAAATTAGGAAAGACTGTCACAACTGCTCGTAGAGTTTGGCCAGGGATGACACAGGGTGGACACAGAGAGGAAATGGGGTGGACACAGACAGTGAATCCTGAAATTGTCCCCACCCACTGTCCCTGCTTACTTGCCTTGAACAGTCCTAAGTGACTGCAGACAACCACAGATACAGTCCCTTACCTGCGACAATGTGATATATTAAACAAAAAACAAGACGAACAACCATGGAAGGGACAGTCAAACAGGCCAAGGGCAAAACCAAACACAGTGCAAAATCAGAATCCAAGCAGCAAGGTCAAGGTACAATAAGCCAAAGTCAGGTAACCAGGATAAACAAGAGAGAGAGCAAGACACTAGGAATACACTAGAAAAGATCAATAGCTGGCGAAGGGTTAACAGACCAAGGAACTATATATAAGATGTCAGGTGTCCAGTGCAGAGATCCAAAACCCAGCAAGAATAAGAGAAAAGACAGGATGTCAATCAGCAAGCAAGAGTCAGGTTAACTGTGAAGCAGGGAAGAGATGGGTGTGGTTGATAAATCAGTCACCAAAGCAGAAGGAGTAGAGCAGTGTTCAGACAGAGTTCAGACAAGTGCAAGTAAAACATACAAATAACATTTATGACAAAGAGTCATGTCTCAGCCGTTTACCACAAACTGAGGACCACGCCAAGGTCCTAACAGGTACAGTCATAAAAAAAGACTAAATGTGAACATGCCTGGGATAACCATAGATCTATCCTAAGATAATAAGAAAGGAATTACTAAAAGGGCAGACTAAATGTTCCAAGTGGTCTTTTTTTTTTTTTTTTGCTGGCAATCATCTATGTTTCTACATTTATAAGTATTTGCAGTTGGTCTCCACTTGGTCTGCAAGCAAGGGGGTCATGAGAAACAGTTGTATGGCAACAGCAGGGTCACAGTTTAGAGAGGAAAATGGAAAGTAATTAAAGGGGCATCCTCATGTCTGAGATTCAGCCTGGCATTGTTGCATCCCACTTTCGCATCCTGGTTTTGTTGGGTGGGGCAGGATAGGCGGGAGGAATGAGAATGGGACGCATTGATGTCCTGGAAACATGTGTGATCTCAGAGGAAGACATAAAAGGGTTTAAAACATACCAGTTCCTGAGGATCCCAGCCACTAAGGGACATGACGGCCTGTCCAGATCATAGCAAAGAGTGAACAGCCGTGGTTGGTAAACTAGGCAATGAGCTTTTAACTATACAGGGAGAAAAGAGGGCCAAAATCCTACAGTAAGTAATTTTGCAAATGCAAAGCATTCACAAAATTGCTTACTTTTGCATTATCTATCACCTAACAAAAGTTTAGGTCATGAGAATACCCCTTTAAATCTGAAGGGGGAAGGGGAGTAAAGGGATGTAAGTTACTTTATTAAAAAGAGCACATCTGGTACACATCTGATTTAAACCATTTTGCTTCATGGCACAACCCCTTTACGCAGTCAACAACACATACACATAGAAACCTAAGCTTCCTAAATAAATATACAACATTTACTTGGTTTATATGTTGAAGGTGGAAGGACATGTGAAATTCCTTACTATTATGTCCTCACCTCCCACCAAACATTCCTCATTTCTACAGCTAGATGTAAAGAATTTGTCAAAGAGCTGCTTCTTTAGTCACCGAACGTCTGTGTATGAAATTGTAAGCAGAGTTTCCATCACTATACTTGTATACTTGTATTCCCCTGGAGGCGCATTATTACTATCAAAGACACATTCCTCTATTCTCTGCAGTTATTTTTGGCTTCATTTTGGAATTACAACTCTTTATCTGGATGTCATGTCAATATGAATACCATTTTGCATTGTACATTCTTGTATGTCTGTACCCTATTTAAAGTGACGGTGTCATCCAACAAGGTTTTGTGTGTTTTGGCATAAGCGACCTATAAGTAAATATATTTTCGTCTATTAATTGTAGATTCCAAGGCTACAGGAATGCCTTATCCCTTGCTTTATTTCAAAAATGTTCCCTATTGACTTTGTAGAAACCACATTGTCACCAGCTTTGTTGCCTTTTCCTTTTCCTCTGTGGTAACAAACTTCTCTTCAATGCAGCTCTAGTGCTAGGCCTTCATGTACAGTCTTTGTAAATGTTCCTTCTATCATCTGTCAGAAATAATTAATCAGGGAGCTAGGTGAGTGACTAGGTAGTGTGAAGAACCAAAAGTTTCCACTGTGGGTACCAGGTAGGATTTATTATTGCCACAACTCCTATAATTTGGGCATCAACTACAGGGTTTCAGTTTGGCAGGTATCTTGGAACATATCACATGAATCCGCTAAAAATAGACATCATCTAAATTCTAGCGGGTGGACAAGAGTATGTCTGCAACATTGGATGGGAAAGAGAGGAGTGGCAGTGGAGATGGAAAACGTTGTGATAAAAGGGCCTTTTAGAATGAGATTTTTATTTGTTGCCATTTCACTTTTACAGCTTTCAGTATTTAGCATGTTGGGTCAGCATATATTTTATAGACATGTTTGTAAATATGGTTGGCTGTGTCATGTGTATTTCTGTAGCAGTGTTAGTCATTCTCACACTACTGCTTGATGTCAAGCGCTGGGAACCAAGTAGCAGCTCATTATCTGGTTTTTCGGTTGGATGGTAAATTTTACAGTACATTTTTATCAGGGGTGTAGTTATAGGGAGTGCAACCGGGCCCAGGAGCTTGGGGGCGGGCAAAAGCTTTCCCTATATGAGGGGACCACTACTATACATGAAGTATTACAGCTCAGAGGCCCTGTTACACATTTTGCACTGAGCCCAGCAGCTTTGAGTTACTTCTTCATTTTTATCCATACTGAAAGTTTTGAGGTTGCCAGTGTGAGAGGACAAGACAACCAAACCTACCATGAGTTTTCTCATATTTGGAAAATTATACTTGGCATCTACAATTATTTGCATTGATAGATCTCAGTGCAAATAATGGATGGATACAAATAATGGATGGATGTGAATCTTCAGCTTATTTGTCTGAAAAATTGTATAAATCACTGCCATGTAATAATCTCACTGTACCTGTCGAGGAGATGCACCGGATAATTCAATGTTAATCACCTTTCTTGCCCTAGACATTGCGTTTTACCCTACCAGCCTAGTGTGCACATTTAAATTTTCCAGGTAAAAATATATAATGAAATTCTAATTAATTATAATGATTTTAACTCTATAATAATTGTACATTTTTTACGCTACAGTACTTCCATGTATCCACAGAAGCCATAGCAGATTGTACTGTGACATACTCAGAGATATAGAGAATCAGCAGCATCCAGCAACTTCACAATAGATGGGTGCACACGATTCACAAGTTCCAATCAATCCACTATGCAAGACAAAGCGGCACTCCAAGTGGTCAAGTGAAATGGATGCTTTGTGGCAATGTTTCATCTCTTCCCTGGAGCCATTTTAAGCAAAATGACATATAAATAAACATCCCTTATAACAATGTAATGAACTTGCTAAATAAATTATAGACTAATCGTACAGTGCCATTCACATATATTGTATTGTAAGTGACTTCTTCAGGAATAAATAATTCATATACTCAAACACCACTTCACATTAATAATAAATATAGTGTAGTTATAAAAAGTTATAAAAGGTGCAGTTGAACAATATACATAATTCATTGATATCATCCGGCAGTCAGCAGGCTGGGACAGTCTATCATACAGTACAGACTTGTGGTATAGGTAATCAACAGCACAAAGTGGTTCCTCCCCAATCGCTGTGCATATTTTCCACTCTGTTGGACACCACTTTTCCACTGCTTTCTTTGTTTACAAGACTCAGCTTAGTATTTCCAAGGCTGTACCAAGTAGGCTTGTTACCCCGACCCACAATTTTTCCGCTATTTGCCAGCCCATTATAACTAGGGATTTCCCCTTAGTCTCCAAATTGGACCTAACTACAGCTTCTCCTGGGTTTAAGACTAACACCACTTGTTTCTTACAGGTTACCCCTGCAACAAGCACGTCCAGTCCATACATCGGGAATAAAGTTCTACCAGTCGTCTGCTCCAAGAATGAGTTATATCTTAGTGAGAACAATGCTGATCAAGTGTCTCTCTGCAATCCACTAATCTCCTCTGAGGCCTACAGTGGGAAATCTGCAGGCCTGAGGCCTGATCTGTCCATCCATTGTAACTTTACACTGTGCAATAGAGAAGTGTATGGGGTGACCCACTGGGGGTAGTAGTAGTTAGTAGTGGTAGGTAGGACACGGGTAGCCACTTGCCAGATGTTACGTCACGGTTATGGCACGAGGGGAGGTGACTAACCCACGGGAACCTGACCATGTGGGGCCCCAACAATTCTTCGTTGCCCTTAGTCAAGGCACCAATAACTAGACCAATGCCAGGGTTCAGAAACAACGGTTGTTGTGCGTTTATTAACACGGGGGTTGTCAATAGCAACAGTCTCTCTGGATGCAACCAGGAATAGACAAACTTGAGTACAACTGAGCAGATGGTGATGCTGCAATAGGCCATAGTGTGATAACGTTACTTTGAGTGAGAGGAATCTTAATGGAGAATGAGGGTAGTAGTTCCCTGAGAATGATGCTGGGTGGAATAATACTGAACAGAATACTTGCTGTTGATGAGGAGAAAATAGCGACTTGAGAACGGCACCCAGATCTTTGAATAGAATAGAGAATCTTGAAGACGAGACTGGTCAGGACAGGACTGGATTCTGTTTCTGTGGTAACTGAGAGGATCACACTGAGTTGCGGCCTTGCTTGCGGAGCAGCAGAGCACACGTCCTCCCTCTTGAAGGAAGAGGGGGAACAACACGACCTTCTCCCTTGAGGGTAGAGAGAAGACTACTGAGGTAAAAGGGAAGTGACTATGGCAGCCGGGGAAGTCACGTGACACTAGGCTGGTTGCATCATCACACCATAAGGTCACATACAAATGAATATACATAGGAAAATATGAGAAATACCAGACTTGAACACTGGGGGGCAATATAACACAACCCTTTGCAGTGGCCATTAACCCTTTCCAGTACAAGAACAAATGGAATACAGATATACATATATATATGGAGAAGGACCTTCTGTACTGGGACACCGCATGTACAAGGTATTACACAGAATCCCACTGTCCAGAAGTCTCAACTCTGCACTTTCCATTGTTGCAACAACTACACTGACAAAGAGAAGTTGGTCTCATAGGGGAAGATCGGGGTGGCTACACCACCCTGGCACGTGTCATTTCTGAAGGACTACTACTCCCAGCTAGTCTTACCTATCATTCTCAATCACACTTTCATTGTATCTCACAAGGATGTGTTCTCATTCTATGTTTGGCTTTTTAACACCTCCCAAGCCCCCATCAGCATAAGGGCATCTTACATAGGCAGCCTTATGTCCCTACCCAAAACTTTTACTGTAGCTGGCAGCCCAGGAGGCCATCGGTGACAACTAGTGAGACCACTAAATGGGATCAACATTTAAAAATCATATAGTACAGTCCAACACCAGTCAGCTCGTTGGCTTTGATCACTTGCTCTGGTGCTCAGGAAGACCTGGAATCTAGTCCATGCGCAAAGATCCTAAGGAAAATATCCAGCACCCAGGACAGGAATAATAGGTATCAAAATTGTCTTTATTGGAAGACCATCACAGATAAAGGAATGGGTAAATGTAGTTGACTACAGTTACCCATTCTTGTATCAGTAATACTTAAAAAAAATAAAAATAAATGTTTTTGATACCTATTATTCCCATCCTGGGTGCTGGATATTTTCCTTTGGATCTTCAAACATTCAGAAATGGGACAGGACAACCCATTGCGATATTCCACTTATAGCTCATGGACTGTTCACAATAATACTATTGTTGTATCACAATGAAGAGGAAATAACTTAATAAGTTATTTACTAATGTGATTACCCGGCCAGGTATTAAAAAAGCCTATTTTACACGGATGCCATATTTATAACAAACTAAGCATTTGGATAAATATTTAGTAACCATGGTGTCCCCATGGTTACAAAAAATTATTTATAAAGAATAAAGAATAAACAAGAATGAGGCCAATAAATAATTTATACACCCTGTATTCCAGGCAGTGAGTGTGCAGCCTTCCTATATACATTCTCATCTGAAAACTAACAAAGTGTAATAAATGTGTAATAAAAGTAGGTTACAGAATTACCACAATTCTCCCATTACTATGAACAAAACAGTCAGTAGGGAATACAGGTAAATCTGTTCCTACAAATTAAATAAAACCATTTAGTGAATCTGTACGATTGAGACCTTTCAGGTATAAGGTATCCAACAGTTTTTTTTGTAGTTCCAGTGAGTTTCTCAATGACTTGCTAAGAAGGTAGCAGAAGTATTTTGAATGATGTTCACATCGTCTATACTTCTCTTAGATACATGGGGACCTTTATTATTCACGTATAGTTTTGTGTCTAGATTGATGTCGGTCATGTGACTGCAACTATGGTAAAACAATATGTGTGTATATATGTATATAAGGTAATACTTATTTTAATCATGTTTTCCCTCCCCCTCCTGCAGGAGAAAGCTTTGCCTGTTCTGGCTTTTAACATTTTTTTTTGGCCACCTAAATGCCATGTAGCGTTTATTTAAAAATTTAGATTGTTAATGTTTTTACTAAAGTTCTGACTAATATGGATCTACCTACATTTCTCTTACCACAACATTAAGTGACTCTAACAATATATTGATTTCTCAAGGTTCGTAAAAACCATAAAGGCCATTTGAGGTGACCCGTACCCGAAGAGGAATTTGGCTTTTAAGTCCATCTGTAGTTTTTACCTTTAGGGTACAAACCCACTTGACGTATTTGCTGCATGAATCAGTCTTAAAAATAAGCAGGCAAAACGCAGGTTGGCTTTATACAATTGTTCTGCACTAAAATACGCAATTGCGTATTTTTGAAGCGTGAAGCTTGTTGTTAGCAAAGCATCAGTTGTTAACAACCTGTGCGAAAAACGCATGTAGCTTCATGCTTCAAAAATACGCAACTGCGTATTTTAACACAGAACAATTGTATAAAGCCAACCTGCGTTTTGCCTGCTTATTTTTAAGACTGATTCACGCAGCAAATACGTCAAGTGGGTTTGTACCCTTAAGAAAGTTTTCAATTGCACTTAAATCATACATATATGATACCTTAAACACTTTACATAAAGTTACAGAGGTAAGTGTTCCAGTTTGACATGTTTGGGGATATATATATATATATATATATATATATATATATATATATATATTTGTGTGTGTGTGTGTAAAGAAATGTTCTCTATGCTTTTATGTTAATTTGCAGTTTATTTTATGTTTGATAATTCATTTTCTATTCAATTGAGGGGGACAGCAGGACTGCAGTGGGGTCCAATGTGGCCCCTATTTGTGATAACATTGTGATAGCTGACATTGAGGAGATGTTTATCTATGTTCCCTCCTTTTGAAGTGGTGGCAATGTGTGGAGCATTGGTGATCTTCTGTTTGTATATAGAAGGCTTTTTTCATATAGAAAACCCTGTAATGAGAGACAAAACTTGTCAAAATTAATATTAGTGCTACACTGATAGGCATAACTCCAATACTGAAGAAATGAGCGAATGTGCTACACTGATAGGCATAACTGCAATACTGAAGAATTGAGCGATCAAGTGATTGCATAGTCCCCCTATTGGGACTAAACATAAAATTATATAAATATAGAAAACAATTTTCCTCATTTAAAACATTTTTTTAATCACTAAGAGAAAATAATCCAAAATAATATCACGTCCATAATAACTTGAACTATAAAATAATAATGTAGTTTAACTTGTCAGAATTGCTGCTTATGGTTCTTCCCCTCTACCAAAAGAGGACAATACATGATCCAAATGTTGTATTTATACTATATGGTGCTTACCATAAAACCAAAACCTGGAGGAATATAATTCATACTTTTATGTCAATGGAAAAAAAATCTTGGTTCCCTAAAGGCAGGAATGAAAAAAAAGATAGAAATCACAGCATACTGAGAATAGCAAAATCTAGTAATTATAATAATCTAATAATTATCTCTATAATAAGTAACCAGGAATTTCCCACATCAGTTGGAATGAAGACTTTGTTCATTCTTTGTGTCTATGGCCACTAATAAGCTACACAGGCTTCAGAAGTGTGAACTTGTTCAGCCAGCAGCTCAGAAGACTAGGGAGAGTCTGGATAAGCCTTAAGGGCCCTTTAGACATCATTTGTTGTGTACAATGAGGAGACCTCTCTCTACATTAGACAGTTGGCTGGTGATGCTGAAATCAAAGGGTTGGCCGACTTTTTTTTAATCAAAATAATTTTTACAGTACAAATACTGTATTGGTAATATCCTGCTTGTTATGTAGAAAGTCCAGCAAGTAGGAAGAGTGTAACTCAATAAAAGACCATTATCAGGAAAAGAGTCTCTGTGTTCTCTGTGGCAGTTAAAACAAAAAACCAAGCGACAGGGTCAGCCAGCATGGGAGTCCACCATCACCATGTTCCGTGTGCATTTATGATTGCCCACTGTGCAGTGCCCCAATAGTAATAATCCCCCCTGTGCTCCATCCGGCATAGTAATAATCCCCCTGTGCTATCCCCATAGTAATAATCCCCCCTGTGCTCTATCCCCATAGTAATATTTCCCCCCTGTGCTTTGCCACCCATAGTAATAATCCCCCTATGCTCTCCCCATAGTAATAATCCCCCCTGTGCTCTATCCCTATAGTAATGTTCCCCCCCTTTGCTCTGCCCCCAATAGTAATAATCCCCACTGTGCTCCCCCATAATTTTGATCTTTGCGCTTTCGTTTTTCCCTCCTCCCCTTCTAAGAGCTCTAGCACTTTCAGTTTTCTATCTACAGGGCCATGTAAGTACTTGTTTGTTACAGGAATAGTTATACTGTGTAATGGCGTCATTCATTCTACCATAACATGTATGACGGAATCCCAAATATATTATTTATGGAGATATAAATAGGTGAAATCGTAAAAAAGAATGCAATATGGTAACGTTTGGGGGGTTCCTGTGTCTACGTAATGCACATATGCGTATATGGTTAAAGCGACATGATAATATTACTCTATAGGTCAGTCCGAACACAACCATATGCAGGGTTACACAGATTCTCTAATGTTATATATATGTATATATTTTTTTTTTATGAAATCCTTTTTTTTTTGGCAATTAATTATTAATAAAATGGGCCTATTGTGACGCTTATAAAGGTTTTATTTTTTCACCTACAGGTCTGTATGGGGTGTAATTTTTTCCGCCATGATCTCTAGTTTTTATTTATACCATATGTGTGAAGATCGGACGTTTTGATCACTTTTTATTATTTTTTTTTATATATATAATGTAACATCAAATCAGTAATCCGCGCATTTTTCCCCCTCTTTTCGTGTACGCCGCTCGCCGCTCGCAATGGCGCTCGTTATATTTTAATAGATCGGACAAGTACGCACGCTACGGTATATTATATGTTTATTTATTTATTTTTATATGTTTTATTTATATAATGGGAAACGGGGGTGATTTCAACTTTTATTGGGGGAAGGGCTTTGGGGTAGTGTATTTGTGTTTTTAACTTTTTTTTTTTTTTTTTTTACACACATTAGAAGTCCCTTTGTGGGACTTTTACATACACTAGTGTGATTATTCACACTGATCACTGCTATGGCATAGGCATAGCATTGATCAGTGTGATAGGGGATCTGCTAATTGAGCCTGCCTGACAGGCTCAGTGAGCAGATCGCCGATCGGACCGCACGGAGGAAGGTAAGAGACCCCCGGCGGTCCGATACAGCAATCGGGACCCCTGCAGTCATACTCCGGGGGTCCCGATCGGTGACAGGGGACTCCCCCTGTCTCTTACACTTAAACGCCGCGTCTGCGGCGTTAAAGGAGTTAATGACACGCTGCAGCGCGATCACTGCAGCCTGTCATTAGCGGTGAGGTGCCGGCTGCTTACTGCAGCCAGCCCCCACCTCCTATGAAGCGCGCTCCCCTCCGGCGGCGCACGCTTCATAGCAGGGGAAACATCCAGGACGTACAGTTACGTCCAGGGTCGTCTGGTGACAGACTTCCATGACTTAACTGTACGTCCAGGGTCGTCTAGGGGTTAAACAAAAAAATATATATACTAATATGAAATAGTCCGGTCTTTTCCAGTCAAAATAAATAAATAAATAAGAATCATACTTACCTCTGCTCTCTGGTGTTGTCTATGCTAACTGCCATAGGGTTCTCTGGGCAGTAACAGAAGGTGCCCTAAAAAATGTTGTGCTTCTGCCAAGGAAACCCTGTGGCCGTCAGCAGTTGGCAATAAGCCAATACGATATCTAAGCAGGTTAGGCTGAAATAATCCACCTGAGGTTCCAGTTAATGCCGAACCAAAGTTCAGACCGAATCTGGGTTTGCAGGGCTTGGTTCGCTCAATGCTACTCTAAAAGATTTATAAAACAAAGTAAACTGGGGGTTTTTTTTTATTCTTTTGAAAGTTGAAGTAAGTAGGCAAGCTTCCCTCTTCTATAATCAGAGATAGCTGCTTAAAGAAATGCATCAAGAATCAGGACAAATGTTTCTGCCTCGTCTCGATGATACCACATAAGTACTTCAGAGTCTCAGGAACATACATGGAAAATGATTGTAGCCAAAAAAATATTGCATGTGCTGTCACCTGGAAATGGAAAAATGCCAGAGGGGACATGTGTCCTGAAACACAATTTCTGAATCCCTGCTGTAACAAGGATCGTGTAGCAGATCAATGCGTTGCTGACTACTCACAACAAAGGACTAAATAGAATCTTTCATATCTACTGACCCAGAATGCCACCTGCTGATTCCGTCTTGCATTACTTCTCACTTAGTTGCGTAGGAACAATAAGCTCCAGTCATGGACTATGAAAACACATGTATTGTATGCATAGACATCATATGTGAATACTATCGTACTCTGGTTTGTATTATGCAATATCAATAGTCAAGCTTTGCAGATCTTAACATGCACTATATAGATATGATGTATGGCCAGTTGTCCTGTTATTTCACATTGAAGACATAATGCCATCTGCTGATTCTTTTACATCAGTTCACACTAAGCTTCTTGGGAATATAAACTCAAGTAATATGCAGTGAAAACAGACCTATAGTATATGCAACATATTTACAATGTATATAGTGATCATTAGAGATGAGCGAACCTCCAACATGCTCAAGTCGATCCGAACCCGAACTTTCACCATTTGATTAGCGGTGGCTGCTGAACTTGGATAAAGCTCTAAGGCTATGTGGAAAACATGGATATAGTCATTGGCTGTATCCATGTTTTCCAGAAAACCTTATAGCTTCGGATCGACTTGAACCCAAACCCGGTTCGCTCATCTCTAGTGATCACCTCTGCACTCTTCCACACAGCAAATAGCGTAATAGATACAATTTAAAGGGGTTATCCAGCGTTACAAAAACATGGCCACTTTTCCCCCTACTGTTGTCTCCAGTTCAGGTGCGGCTTGCAATTAAGCTCCATTTACTTCAATGGAACTGAGTTTCAAAACCCCACCCAATCTGGAGACAACAGTAGGGGGAAAATGGCCATATTTTTGTAGCGCTGGATAACCCCTTTAAAGCTATGTTCCCACAACACCTTTTTTTTTTGTCCGCTTGAGGCCAAATAACGGACATCATTATGAAATAATGGCCGTTATTTGGTCTCAAAGTGCCAAAAAAGGTTTTGTTGGAACATAGCCAAAGTGTGTTAGATCCTATATGGCAGCACTACTTACATAATGAATAGTGTAGGTTTTCTGGAGTGTATACATTTTGAATAGTCTGTTGACCTTAGTACTATATCATTTTTAGCTTTATTTTTTAACAGTTTAAAGTGAATGTACCATTAGGTGTGTGTAATTTTTTTTTTAGTACTTTATCAGATCCTGGTGGTACATTCCTTTTTTCCAAAAGCCCTTTAGGTTTTCTGTGTCCGTTGCTGTTTTCTTGTTGTGCACCGGCCCAGCTCTATACACTGGAGGCAGGCCCGACCCCACCAGTGTGACCATATCCCCTCCCCTCGGTAACATACCTCCTTTAGAATCAACAAGGCAGCATCACTGAGGGGAAGGGATATCACCACACTCAAGGCACACCTCCAGTGCATACAGCTGAGTCAGTGCACAACAAGAAAACAGCACCGGGCAAAAGGATGCTGGTGGTGCGGTCCTTAAAAAACTGGGGGGGAAAGTACATTGACCTGATGGTACATTTAATTTAATAAGTTTTTACAATTATAACCCAATCATTATCTCATCTCTCTCATTTTACATTCCCATTCCCTTCGTTGTTTAGGTAGCAGAACAACTTAACAACAATAATAATAATAATAATAATAATAATAATAATAATAATATTTATTATAATAATATAATAAATTTATATAGTGCCAACAGATTCTGCAGCTCCTTTTTTTAACACAGTAAAGAGGTTACAATTACATATGATAAAATTAAATTAGAATAAATAAAAAATACATCACAAATACGAGACCTGCTCGTGAGAACGTACAGACTACGAACTGGGGGTGGCACGAGGCACAAGTGCTTTATTTGCCCCTGGTCCAGCCATTGTAAATAGAAGGAGCAGGGTAAGCCAGTCTCATGCCAATGTCTTGTTACAGGTAAAACTTATAAAGTGCATGGAACCGTTGAAGATATATTAGAAAGTGAGGAGACAACAGAAAGGGTAACAAGTTGAGGGAATGTTATAAGCGAGCCTGAAGAGATGGGTCTTCAGGGCATGGTTGAAATTGTGAGTGTTAGGTATGAGTCTGAGCTCTTTGGGTAGGGAGTTCCAGAGAACTGGTGCAGCATGAGAGAAGTCTTGGAGGCGGGAGTGTGAGGTTCTGAGTGTGAGATTGTTAGCAGAGCGTAGAGCACGGGGAGGATGGTAGGTGGAGATGTGGCAGAAGATGTATGAAGGGGCAGAGTTATGGAGAGCTTTATTGGTGAGGGTGAGGAGATCTGCGAGTAAGCAAGCGCTGATCTGCTAATATCTAATAGGGTGTCAAAAAAAGCAACAAAACTGCATGTAATGTGAAGTGAGCCCAACCCAATCATGAATCTCAGTTGTTTAGGCTCCTAGCTGCTGGAGTTTCATTAGGTAATAGATATCTCCCCAGGTGATCTGTAGTGACATCATTTCTCTGCAAACCAATAGGAACTGCTATTAAAATAGCTGGAAAACCCATGCCATACACTAAAACATGTAAGCACAAGGTATAAGAACTTCTACCTAATGATAAACTATGCTGCACTATAAGGCTATGTTCACATTCAGTAAAAGACCGGCCGTTCCAGGACGGAGGATCTTTCCGGCCGAAGGGTTCTGATGGGGGCGCATCAGCGCGCTCCTACATCAGAACCTCCCACAGCACACAATGAAGCAAGCGGCCGGAGCCGCTCGCTTCATTGTGTGAACTGACAGGTCTTTCTGCGACTGCAATTCACTGAATTGCGGCCGCAGAAAAATGACATTTCAGTTATTTGCGGCCCCGTATGGGATCCCGGCCGGACCGTATACTATTTGTATATGCTCCGGCCGGGATCCCACAGAAGATAAGGCTATGTCCATACCTCACAAAGTACGGCAGTTGTTGCCAAGGGCAACAACGGCCGTACTTTTACGTAGTGTGAACATAGCCTTAAGGTAAAAAAAAGTCTGCTTCTTTAAGCAGTACCCTTATGGTGTGATTTATCTGACAGATTTTTGAAGCCAAAGACAGAAACAGACTTTAAACAGAGAACAGTTCACAAAAGAAAGACTGAGATTTCTCCTCTCTTCAAATCCATTCCTAGCTCTGGCTTTAAAAATCAGTCAGATAATCTGTCTATGTAAATGCACCATAAGTGTGCTTTCACACAGGATGGGTCCCCTGCAGATTTTCTGTGCAGCATATCCACATTTAAATCCATAGTGGAAAAACTGCAGATTTGCTGCTGTGGATATAATTCTGTATAAAGATGTAGAAAAAAATCAATGTATGTAGAAATCCTTGGGTGCAGATTTTGCCAATCCGCAGCTTTTCTGCAATGGACCCTTCCAGTGTGAAAGCACCCTAATACATAGAAATGACAGGGAGAGCAGGCATGGATGATAGATCAGTGCTGTGTCAATAGGGGCTGTCGTGATGTGCTGTCAGCCAAAGGCGGAGATTTTCTCCCTCTTCACTGTTCTCCGACCGGCTGACAATAATTCCTCCCATCAGGGGGCATTTTAGTAAATTGAAAAGAGCTTTGAAAGGCTTTATAAAGTACAAAGATTAATTTTTACATAGAGTTCATGTTAGAGAGCGGTTTTATAGTGCTGGGAGATGTTATTTCAGGCCTGTTTCTTAGATATAATACCCTTAGTTGCTAATCTACTTGAATTCTAATAATGATGAATCAGAGTTGTTAGTCTCTACATAGAATATGAACAGAATGGGCAACGTTCTCTGTCACACAGAGTTCATCTATGATGTGCGTACAAGCCAGAGTCACGGGATAATGCAGTCCTGTGATTACACCTCATGACCACATATATATGACCGTGCACGGACACTACATCACAGTGGCTGCTTTGTTATCAGTGGCAGCAGAGTGGGAAGCATACTAAATACTATTAAATTCCTTACATCCTACATCTGTGTAGACATTCTGTAATAGAAAATGAAGACTTTCATAAAAAGCAAAAAGCTATTAATCACTGTAAAAAACAAAAACAAACTTCATTTAATTGCATGCCCTAGTCCTATAACTATATGCTATTCCTGCTGATAAGTCTTTGGCTTTGTGTTCTTTTTTTGTTTCTATGGTAATTAGAGATGAGCGATCCTGGAGCATGCTCGAGTTGATCCGAACCCGAACTTTCGGCATTTGATTAGAGGTGGCTGCTGAATTTGGATAAAGCCCTAAGGCTATGTGGAAATCATGGATATAGTCACATGTATACATGTATACATGTTTTCCAGCCAACCTTAGAGCTTTATCCAAGTTCAGCAGCCCCAGCTAATCAAATGCCGAACGTTCGGGTTCGGATCGACTCGAACCCGAACCCGGTTCGCTCATCTCTAAAGGTAATGAATGTTACATCACATGAAAGTCTTATGTGTCTAATATATGTTTTCCAAATTTTGCATATGGCAACAGTGAACTAGGCATGCAGGAAAACACAATGGCGGAGTCTAAGGGCCCTATTCCACAAAGCGATTATCGTTGTCATCGGCTGATCATTGATATAGATTAGGACCTATATTTGTCAGGCACCGTAATGTATATCGTCAGTCGCCGCCAGCGCACCACTATTCCACGTAGCGGTGCGCGGGCGGCGACTGACGATATACATTACCTATGCATGGTGCAGGGCTCCTCTTCTCCAGCACGCGGGACCCGGGCGAAGCAGGAGAAGAGGAGCCCTGCACCATGCATAGGTAATGTATACTAGTTAAAGGGGTACTCCAGCGGGGTGGCACTTTTTTGCTGGGACCGGGGAGGAGGTGGCCGAGGGAAAAGACATCCACTCACCTTCCCGGTTCCAGTGGCAGGTCCCGCATCGCGGCGCTCTGGTGCCCGGTTCCCGGCCTCTTCCTGGTGTCTGACGCGAGCCCGAGACGTGACGTCTCAGGTCCGCTCAGCCAGTCAGCGAAGGAGGCGGGATCCGTTTCAAGTCACGTCTCGGGCCCGCCTCACACACCAGGAAGCGTCCGGGCACCGGAGCGCCGCAATGCGGGACCCGCCGCTGGAACCGGGGAGGTGAGTGGACGTCTTTTCCCTCGGCCACCTCCTCCTCGGTCTCAGCAAAAAAGTGCCCCCCGCTGGAGTACCCCTTTAAGCTAGGGCTGCAAGGACATCGGTAACAATGTCCCTGTAGCCCTTGTTTAACAATAATCGGGCTGTGGAATAGGCCCAGTAAATGAGCGCTGATCTAGCAGATCGGCGCCCGTTTATCGGGCCCCATCGGCCCGTGGAATACCACCCTAAGGCGATATTCACAGCAAATGAGAGCAGAGAAGTGATATAATTCTTGTTTCTGCATGGAAAGCCCACGAAGGATATTCATGGTGATATGTCGCAGACATTTGGGGATCAATGCCCTTCATATTCTACAGTTAAGAGCTGGGTTGCCAAGTTTAAAACGGGCCACTTCAGCACCAATGATGAGGAACGCCCTGGACAACCGAGAGTGGTTGTTGTCCCAGAGATCGTTGATGCTGTGCACAACCTCATATTGGAGAATCAGCGAATTTCAGCTAAAGGAATAGCAGACATCATGGAGATTTCTCGTGAATGTAATTGTGTCATTATCCAAGAATATTTGAACATGAAAAAGCTCTCTGCAAAGTGGGTTCCCAAATTGGGGACAACAGATCAGAAAAGCATGTGAGTGAAAACTTCGGTCCATTTTTCAGCGTTTCCGGACTCATTAGAACTTCCTGGATCCACTGGTCACTATGGATGAGACCTGGATTTATTTGTATGACCCTGAAACCAAGGAGCAGTCAAAAGAGTGGAGGCACAGTGGTTCTCCTGGTCCAAAGAAGTTCAGGGGGCAAAAATCAGCCACTAAGGTAATGGCATCTGTGTTCTGGGATAAGGAGGGTGTGCTGCTAGTGGACTACCTTCAAAATGGTTCCGCTATCAATGCAAGGTTTAACATTGAACTTTAGGACCAACTGAAGGCAGCTCTGAAGTTAGGCTTCCAGCTGGTTAACCACCCACTTTATTCACCAGATCTATCTCCCTCCGACTATCATCTGTTTCCAAACCTCAATAAACACCTCAAGGGTACCAAATTTCACCCCATTTCTGATGCCATGGCTGCTACAGATGACTGGTTTGGGGCACAACCGAAATCCTTCTTTTTGCAATGCCTACAGAACTTGGAATCCTGATTGAGGCTGGGTTCACACTACGTATATTTCAGTCATTATTGTGGTCTTCATATTGCAACCAAAACCAGGAGTGGATTAAAAACACAGAAAGGATCTGTTCATACAATGTTGAAATTGAGTGGATGGCCGCCATATAACAGTAAATAACTGCCATTATTTCAATACAAAAGCCGTTGTTTTAAAATAACAGCAAATATTTGCCATTAAATGGCGGCCATCCACTCAATTTCAACATTGTGTGATCAGAGCCTTTCTGTGTTTTTAATCCACTCCTGGTTTTGGTTGCAATATGAGGACCACAATACTGACTGAAATATACGTAGTGTGAACCCAGCCTTAAGATGTTTGCTGATATCAGTGGAGAGTATGTGGAATAAAAGTAAAGTTTCATTTTCCTATCTCGGTTCTTTCTGGTTAAAGCCAAAGACTTATCAGCAGCGCCTTGTATAACTACACCATGTTACGTTATGTATCAATATAATACAGTAAGCCAGTGTTTCCTAACATGGGCTTCAAGGGTTTCCACTAAGCATGTATCTGCACCATTCATTAACATTTACAAGCAAAGTAGCAATGTCATTAGAGAGGGTAAAGAGACGGACAACTGGGTAGAGGAGTTGGTTTTCCTGGCCGCAGTGCTTCCACTCAGAAGGAAATACTCCTTTAGGCTATGTTCACACAATGTATTTTTATTTTTTGTTAACAAGAACGGCTGTTGTTAGCGATTTAAACAACGAGTTTTTTAGTAAAAAAAAAAATGCACTGTGTGGAATTCTATGGGGAAGAGTTGCCTCTGTGCACACAATGTATTGCACAATGGCTGCTGTTTCCCTACAGCGGTAGAAATAATTGACTTCCAGACGGTAGACTGTTGACATTGTTCACAGTCTGTTCTCACAATGTGCCCGCAATCCAAATAAAGAAAATCATGCTCATCTGGGCGCTACTGCAGTAATGGCTGGGTGAACATGTAAGACAGCAGCCATTGTTTGACATGGCTGTGTCAAGCAACAGCCGTTGTCAATACATAGTGTGAACCTAGCCTTAGGCTATGTTCCCACACAGTATTTTTGCTTAGTATTTTGAAGCCAAAACCAGGATTGGATTGAAAACACAGGCTATGTTCACACACAGTTGAAATTGAATGGATGGCCGTTATTTAATGGCATATAATTGCCATTATTTTAAAATAATTATTTGACGTAATATGGCGGCCATCCACTAAATTTTGACAGTGTGTGAACAGAGCCTTTCTGTGTTTTCAATTCATTCCTGGTTTTGGTTGCAAAATACTGACCATATTACTATTTATGCTAAAATTAATAATAATAACAATAATAATAATAATGTCTTGACACTTTTCCTATTTTATATCAAGAAAAAAAACTTTTCATCTGTCTCCTTATCATCACAGACATGATTTCAGGTAAAGATGACACCAGTATATACATAGGATGGGATACGGGTATTCACAATAGATGCTCGCCGGGGGTCAACCTCTCTATGCACAAGTCACAGAGCATGCCTAGAATATTCTTCTATAGAAGTCAATGGGTCAATTTATCATTTCCGTTGCCTATAGATCAAATAATAGCCAGAATCATGAGCAAATAATAAAAGTAAAACATTTACAAAAAGTATGTATGAATAGATTAGAAAAAGAAACATGTTTTAGTACCTAGCTTTATTCAGTAAAAGATGTGTGACATACTCCCTATTTGTCTCAACACCATCTATTGTTAATAATCATTAAAATATATTTTTTTAAAATCTTTGTCTATGGCCAGCTGTATTCACCATCAGTACAAGTCAATATACTGTGATCACAAAGTTACTCACCTGTGAATACCATGATTAAAGGTCAACATGTCTAGAAGTATTTGGCTTTTATCCGGAAATCCTCGTCCATAGGCTGTGTCTAGTACTGCAGCTCAGCCTCATTATTTGTATGGACATACAGATAGAGACAATGAATAAGAATGTCATTATTTGTGGAAAAAAATCTGATCCTTTGTTCTAATTCCGGACACATTTTATTCTTTAAGTGGACAAGTAATTAATACAAGATTATATAAAATCCTCTATATACCAAGGCCTCATCTTTCTGCCCTAAGTGTCATTTGCTGAATGTCCTCTGGTTCGTACTATCCGTACTAGCCTGAATGTTCCACTTTCCTAGTTCTTATAATTCATGGATAATTATATTACTATTAATAATCATGGTATTAAAATAGCACTAATGATAATTTACTGACTGCAGCCAGCAGACCACAGGGGAGGAGAGGAGGGAAAGAAGGAGACAAATTATTTCCTAGCACCATTAATTTAAGGTAGGACAATTCTTTGTTCTACAGATAACCCCATACTTAAAGGGGTATTCTCATTTAAACTAATATAGTTATACTTGTAGGTCTTGTCAAGTTAAATATTTTTGAAAACACATTCATTCAGCAAACTTGTCTCCTTCTCCTGATAGGCTGCCTTTTCCCTCCTGTTGTTTACAACTTGATGTCTAGGTTACAGAACACCACTCTGCTGTAAAACAGTGGTCTGCATGGTGTATATATATATATATATATATATATATATATATATATATATATATATATATATATATATATTACTGTATATATGCTATCTTGCTTTATGTCTACATTATAGCTATATACATACACCAGCCAGGGTAGAGTGGTGGTCTGTAACCTAGACAACAAGCTGTCATTTATGAGAAAACAACAGTGGCATATCAAGAGAATGAGGCAAATTTGCTTAATGAATGTATTTGCAAAAATATATAACTTGATAAGACCTACAAGTATAAGTATGTTAGCTTAGAGAGAATACACCTTTAAGCCTCTGTCTTCTGTTTCGTCATGGAACCAATAAAAACAAAAATGGTGGAGTGCCCGATCAGTCGCACAATGTACGACAATGGTGCCCAACAGACCCCTTGGCCTTATAATGGTATCATTTCCATTTATAGGAACAAGGTTACATGCTGTGCTATTCTTGCACATTGCTATTATATAGAATCTGCAATGGAGGCTCTGAATAGATGCGCACACTCTCATAGAGATGGATACTGAAAGGAAACTGTCCACTGAGTATGAATAAGGTCATTGTAGTACAACACACTGCTGAAATAGTGTTATCTTCCCATGTTGTAGTGCCCTGACATGTCCTGTCAGAGTAGCCGGGTGGCAGCAATAATAGTTACTGGATGCCATCTTGAAGAAAGGGCTTGTAAGCATGAGGGAGGCCCAGAAGAAGCTTGGTGCTGATGTAATTGTGAGTCCTGTGTTCTGTTGGAACAGTGAACCCCAAGACTGGTAGCTGGGGCCATCGGAGGAAGACTTGCAGATTGTGCAGAAACGTTATATTATATATGTAAGTGACCTCTTATTGAACTTAAATTTGTGAGGCCGCAGCCGAGCAACTCATCACTGAGCTGGAACTGAGAGACGCTGTGCCTAAGTGTCAAATTTTCAGAAGTTGTGGTATAGCACAGCAAGACAAGAGTGATGTCACAGAGAGGAATCCATTGAGCTGGGCACAAGATTTGTCTTGTTGGTTGTTTAGGCTGTGTGGGACTTCAGCCCTGAGAGTTGCTGTTTCTGAGAGACTGGGTGAGGATTCCAGCTCTGAGGAGAAAATTAGAACTTTAGTCCTAAAACTAGAACTATAGTCCTGAAAGTGAGTGAGCCACCAGCAGTTAGTGGGAGAGTGGCTTCCCTGGTGTCTGCGATGTAGCCTTTTTATTCCAGTCTTGTAGGCAATTACTGGTGGAGCCAAAAGCTTCAGAGATAGCCTTAGGGGATCCAAGAAGTAAACCAAGGGATTTTGGGTTCTTTTATATGGGACAGTTTATGCCCAGTTTGAGTGTTGATCTAATAAGTCAGTACTAGAGATGAGCCGGACTGAAGCATGCTTCAGTCTGATTGTTCAGCATTTGAATACTGTTGGCTGGAGAAGTTGGATGCAGTCCTAGGGAGCCTGGGAAAACATGGATACAGCCTCTGGCCTCCCCTGGGCCATAGGCTGTATTATTGACTATGTTTGTAATTATTTCAACTAATATTTATTGTGGTCTTTAGCGGTATTGTATAGATTACTAATGTCATTCTTTCTTCTGTTATATCATATTGTGAAGTTTTTCTTGTTTTTTAGTGATCTCAGAGGCATCATTAAGCTTCATAGTTAATTCGATTTTATCAGTCAGAGCCTTTAAATCTGTATACTCATCAAGCATAGACAGCTCTCCCATTTTTGTTTAAGCTGGTGTGTGTAACCTTGTGCCAAAGAACAAGGAGATCCTCAATTCTCTAGGGACTATCTTATTACAAATATAACTCCAAGCTTTGTTCCTCACACCAAAGGTGTACGTCATCCTTATTAATCCTAGTTCTTTAACACATGACTTCAAAGTTAGCTAATGGTATATGTTTCACTTTCTTTTACAATATAACAATTCATCCTGATATGCAAGTTGTTCCAGTTGACCTCTTTTGTCATTGGTAACTGGTGCATTATGGGGGGGTCTCACCTTTGTAAGTAGCACAGAATAGTCTCCCCACTAGACTGCATGTATTTGACCACTGCTGACTGGTATACATCTATTCCCCCAATGACTCCTTACCGTGAATGGCAATTGTAGGAAAAATATGCACAGCCCATCCTAGGGTTTGAAATCTCTCGGCTGCAGGCAGCTTCATGCTTGTGGCCACTAGAAGCCTATTTAAAAGGAGCAAACAACCTTTAGAGGATGTCCCACTTATGGATAGTTGCAAACTTCCAACAGGGCATCCTATATACAGGGGGTAAACTACCTTCAGGGAGGTCACATTATCTACAGGGCATCCTATATACAGGGGGTAAACTACCTTCAGGGAGGTCACATTATCTACAGGGCATCCTAACTACAGGGCGTCCTACCTAAAGGGAAAAAACTTCATACTGGGGAAACTACCTACAGGGGACACCAACATACTGGGAGACACCCACCTAATGGGAAGAAGTACCTAAAGGAGAAACCTATATACCTAATTGGGGGCCCTTCATACTCCTACCCAAACAATCCACCCCTGCAATAGCAGAATAATTACTGTTTGGGACTCTATAAACGGGGAAAAGGGAAGGTGGGTGCTAAAAAAACAGGTGTTCTTCTGGCAGGTTCTACAGAGATGAGTTATGCCTGAAAAGAAAATGTCAAGGTGGATGAAGAAGGGAAAGTGAATGCCTCCAATTAAAGGGGTAAAATCAAATCAGCGGGTGTCAGAAAGTTATATAGAATAGTAAATTCTTTCCATTTAAAAATCGCAAGTTTTCCAGTATTTATCAGCTACTGTATGCCCTGCTGGAAGTGGTATATTCTTTCCATTCTGACTTAACATAGGTAGCCACTTATCCTTTTCCTGCTGTGTTAGAGCTCGCCATTGATGTTTTTCTTATCTGTTACCAAAAATGTATCTTCTGTTAGATGCTGTAGAGCTCCTACTAGCGATATGTGCTTTATGTGTATGATAAATCTTGCTCTTTCATCAATGCAAGCATGTAATAGCGGCTCCCGGTAAATGGTTGTAAGGTTACCTGGGGAAACGTATGGATGAGGAGGTTTGGCTCGTGCTCCATAATACTATTTGGTGCCCCTGAGTTATAAACTACTTATATGCATGGTTATTTCTCTTTGTCCATCTTTACCTCAGTGATCATACAGAGCTGTTGAGAAGAACGTAGCTGTAAGGGATTTAGAATCCATGGGTCGCATAATTTCTTGTGTTCCTGTAAAGCAAAACACTGTTTTTACGTATAATGGGATGATTTCTGCCCATGTGAAGCTGGCAAGACATTATTTTGCTTGTTACATTTACTGACGTTTTTACTGTGCTCGGCAGACTAGACAAGTCAGCTGGAATTCTTACATACACTTTTTTATGTCAAATCATTCTAAATTAAGACTAAGAGGCTTCATTCACAATACACATTTACCATGAACAGGCCTGTATTTTCACATATGAAAATATACAGGGCCATACAACAAATAGTAGTGTGGCTCATCCTTCTAATAACTATAGCCGAGGTCAATGGTTGTATCCTTATATCTCTAGGGGTAGAATAATAAATAGAAAAGGAAAAAATAACCAATACTTAAGGTTCTAGTGTTACATATTAGTGAACCCAAGAAGTCCAAATAAACATATTACTACCAAAATGATCAATATATTACAAAATTAAAAAAAAAAAAAGTTTGTATTCATTTTATTTTTTATTGTTTATAACAAATAGATATGATAAAATTCAATGAAGTTCAATGTAACAGTCTCTGATAGTCCATATAGACTGCTTGTGTGACTAAGCTGTGATAAGCTCTAGTGGAAACAAAGTTATTTTATCTGTGCAGAGAAATGTATCTGGATGTAATCCAATACTGCAACTCTTGTGGTGGAGCAGTATGTCTTACATGTATTCCAATGTAAAGGCGGGTTCACACTACGGAATTCTCGCGGACAATGTCCGCGGAATTCCGTCAGCTGTCCGCCCGCACATCTGGGCGCCTTTCCGCCGGCCCCACAGACACCATTCTATGGGCCGGCGTATTTCGCTATACGCTGAAAGAAGTGTCATGTCACTTCTTTTAGCAGATCGCGGAATACGCCGGCCCATAGAATGGTGTCTATGGAGGCGGCGGAAAAGCGCGTGCCCGTGCGGGCGGACAGCTGACGGAATTCCGCGGACCTTGTCCGCGAGAATTCCGTAGTGTGAACCCGCCCTAACTCTGTTGCCTCAGAGTAGGAGCATTAGAGACACCTCTCACCGCTTCCGATGTCTGGAAAGGCCTCAATCCTAGTTGCGGTGAGTAGCTCTTATAACAGAGTCCCTGCACTCATGTTCACACCAAGAGGTGTCTGCGCAGAGCTGCTGTCAGAAGCGCAGGTGCCTCACCTGATACACTCCATGCAGTACGAGATATTGTTAGCAATGTACAACTTATAAGACTATGAAAAATAAAAATTAGATATTTTTTTCACTTTTTCCATGTCATTTTTTTTATTTTTCATAAGATAAATTGTACATTGCACTCAATATCTCATACTATTTATATTTCATTTTCTGCTATATTGCAATTTTATATTCTTTTTCATTATTGTATTTTGTATTAGCATTTACTTTGTTAATTGTTAAATATATACAATCAATTAGAATAATTTTTGTCAATGTTTGTCAATCTTTGAAATCCGCTCATCAGCTTGCTGCCTTAACTGACTGCCACTCCTCCCTGGATGCTGGGAAAAGCTGGATCCAGTCCAGGGGGAGCAGCAGTCAGTTAAAAAGTAGCAGGCTGTTAAGCGGATTTCAGAGATAACAAAGCGCTTCACTATTACTGTAAATTCATTCATCTCTAGTCACAAATGTATACAACCACAAGGGCCTTGTGGCGATACGGAATTTGAATACATTTTTTACAGTGTGATATACAAAGCATTTTTGTTGTATAATTGTGACTTGAACTTCTTGGATTCACTAAGGCTACGTTCACATTAGCGTTTGACCATCCGACACCATTCCGTCTACCTTTTCCGTTTTGGAGTAAGCAAATCGGAAACTGTCGGATCCGTTAAAATCCCCATAGATATTTTAGTGTGCTCCATTTGCATGCAATCCATTCAAGATCCGTTTTTTTTGAACAGAAGAAAAAATAGTGTTTGCCATATTTTTCTTTCCACTTAAAAAAACGGATCACGAAAGGAAAGTGCACTTCCGTTTTTTTTTAATTTGTAGTCAATGAGGACGAATCTAAAACGGAAGTTATTTCCGTTCACATGTTTTTTTTCATCTGTTTTTGCACTCAGCATGCGCAGAAGCAGCAGAAACCAAAGAAGAAAAATAAACAGATAAAAAAAACGGATGCTGACTGATGCAAACGGATGTACAAAAGTCATTTTTTTTAAGGCAAAAAACAAACGTACCATTAAAAAAAAAGATGAACATTTTGCAATCAGTTTGAATCAGTCTGCTCATCAGTTTATGCTTATCCGTTTAATTAATATGGACGGATCCGTTAGAAACAAAGAAAAACACTTTTTTTTTTCACTGGCAGTTGTTATGCCCAGTCTGTCTCTAGTAACAAAGACCCCAAGACAGAACACAGGAAATTAGGGCAGTACCATCAGTTGTTACTAGCTCTGTGTACTAGATTGAACAATTCTTATGAGGTTTGTTCTTTTTGCATTATTGTAGTCATCCTCACTGTAAAATCATCTGTTAGACACATGTTGCTGCAAATGCAGAACAAGAATTCACAGGTGTAACTAGAGCTTGTAGGAGTAAAGGATATAAATTTAGTGGCTTGTTAACATAAAGCAAAGTTTGTACTAACCACTGGGGTATGAGCTACTAGTCTGTTGAATGCCTGTATCCTCTGTTGTCTTAGTAAACACACATACATAGATGTGCTCTCTCTCTATGTATGTATGTATGTATGTATAATGTGTATATATATATATATATATATATATATATATATATATATATATATATATATATATATATTTATATTCACCATGTGAAATAAGGTAAAATACTCAGATTTTCAATACAAGTGTGTAATAAGGGGAACATTATCTACTGTCAGGTGTAAAGCTTACTTACACAAATACTTTGATGCATTGTAATCATTCAAAGCTAAAGAAAGCCATTCCTTATGGGTAGTTCTATGGCTGTGTGGGATAAATAGTACTACTATTAAGAGGTTATTTAGAGGACCTTCTTGATGAGGCCCTATTTATTAGTTAGGCAATGTACTGAAAGTAGAAGGATATGAGGGGTTTGCCTTTTCTGTTAAATTCTGCTCTTTGATACAATATGATCCACTGTCTACTGATACCTAAAATAATCCAGTTTCATCAGAAATGGCATCATGTATATTACTTTTAGACGTAGTAAAAATCTTAGGGATTTACCTGCATGTAGTAAAGTCCACCTATGCAAACCTAACTTTAGAGGAATATGCAATTCGGAAATTATAGATGCGGCAGCTGTAATTGGTCTCATTTCTCTACTTCTGGCAAAGAACCCACTTTGAATGGGATGACTGGTAGGTTAAAACTTTTTATTTTTTTAAGCTGTAAACCAATTGTGTATATGCCTTAACTTTCTTTACGTCTTTGTGGCTGTTCTTATACTGTACAACGATACAGGCTATATGTGTTCATATAAGAAAGCACCTGTTGTGCTAAAACAGGTGAAGGTTCTTACAGCAGGGGTGTTAAACATGCTGCCCTCCAGCTGCTGCAAAACTATAGCTCCCATCATGCCTGGGCAGCCAAAGCATGATGGGAACATTACTTTGGTAATTTTTGACACACATCATGTTAGGAAGCGTCACAATAATAATCATGAGGTCCTTCGATCCACTGGGACTGATCATCATTACAGAGGCTAGATGGATTCCTAAATGCACAAGGCTCGTTCCTGTAATATTCCTTTGTATAGGATCGTTGTGTTAATATGTTTTTAATACACATTATTACTCTTGAAATCCATGTTACATGGCAGATGGCATGGTCAGCAATAAGGTTCTATGGAAGTGTAAGGTTATCAGGGCCTGTAACCTGTGATACTTTGGCATTCAAGCTTTCTCTTGCTATTGTGGAGTCCTTGAAAGCGACTGTAGATCTTTTTTACTATAAGTAGTTTATATTCACACTACAATCCATTGTTTCCTCTCAGTAATGCAGGGTAGGCTCCCTATGGAGAGACATGCTCTGAGAGTATAAACTGCTGCCTTCATTGTTTTATAGTGTACACGCTGTGAAAATTTATAGATTTTTTTTTTCTTTCCCTAAACTCAAATTTAATTCATTTTAACCTTGGATAAATCTCTAGAGATGAATATTTTGCTTAGAATTCAAAGCTGAGTTTTATATTTATAAGCATTGTGAGCTTAATAAAGGAAATAAGAGTGGAGCAGATAAAACACACATCAAGGCAAATTTAAAGTCCCGGACATGTAAATGGAAGCCAGCCATTCAATTTCATGATACTGAGTACTGCTCACATATAGAACAGCATACAAAGACCTACACAGCAATATCATCTGTTGTACACCGGATCAGTGGACACCATGCAGATGTGAGGAGGTATAACTTGGCATGCTTTCACACATGCCATACCATCTTTTGGCCATATAAACAATTACTGAAAAGCCAACCTGTATGCACAGCTACAGCAGGTGAAACATGTTGGATGGGTGTGTGGGTGTGTGTGTTAGTGTTATTTTTCATGTATTTTTTTTCTTTAACAAAAGACATATGGAGACAACACAGACCATAAAAGTCCATACATAAATATAATGTACATAAAACATGGACATACCAGTACCACAGTGCAATGTAAACAGGGAAGCGCTGTGTAAAAGATTGTTACTGGCTGTTTATTATACTAGGGTAGAGGACATTAGGGATCGGCGGTTAGGCATTGTCATCTTATGGAGCGGCTATATTACTGGACATTTAACAATTTTTAGAAGCAAGTAGTTAATAATCAGTTCAGATTTTATTTATTTGAAATCTAACGCAAATTTTCAAAGCTACAAAACATGAGGGAATGGGGACAATGAATTTATATTTGTCACAACATACTAAAACAGATTACAGAAAAGGTAAAAAAAGAAAACAAAAAGAAAAACAAAACAAAAAGAAAAAAAAAAAAAATACTACTGCCAGCAGATCATATACACAACTGTGTGAACCCTAGCACAAAATGGTTTCATATGGAGGAAATACGTAGCCACAGTCAACAGGATTTTTACAATATAAAACAGTGACAATTTCTACAGATGCAATTGTTCATAAGTATACACATGCATTCACAAAAATGTAGGAATGCTTCCTTACAGGTTATTTTTCCGCCTTTTTTTCATTTCCCCCCCCCCCCACACTTTTTTTAATATGACTTCTCAGGCACAGAGAAAAACGTTTTCATTAAATGACATCTTCATAAAAAAAGAAGAAAAACAAAAAGCAAGAGTGATGGTCTGTCAGTGTTTGCTTTTCTTTGACTTTTTGTGAGATCTGTGAGGGGATCTGGACTGCGACCTTGACATTTTTTTCACAGATTTTTTTGGGGACCGTGACCGCGATCTTCTAGATCTTTTAGGTGTCCGAGAGCCTGAAGGTGACCTGAAATATAAAACATTAATCGAAGCTTTAAAGACCATCAATACAGCATTATATTAAAGGGTACAATGACCATAATATAGTGGTACTCTTCCTCAACTAAGGTTTAAATGAAGAGGTTATATAGTCTGTGCGGTTAAGATTTTGGGCCCACTATAAGGGTATGTGCACACTGAGTAAAACGCACGGAATTCTTGCGGCGGATTCTGCCGTTCGTCCCCACGCACTCCCGCTTCAATATCCGCCTGTGTCATAGACTTCATTCTATGGTCAGGCAGATTCCGCCCCCCGCCCAAAGAATGGACATGTTCACTCTTTGGGCGGAGGGCAGAATCTATCTGACTATAGAATGGAGTCTATGGCAAAGGCATAGATTAAAGCGGGAGTGTGTGGGGGGACGAGCGGCGGAATCCGCCACAAGTCCTCCGCATGTTTTACTCAGTGTGCACATACCCTTATGGGGTGCATATCACAGGTACATCATAAACATAATTTGCTGGGAAACATCGATGTAATTTCTTGATTCGTTTAAAAGAAAGCAATAGGGCCCGTTCACTCTACGGAATCGGCGCCAAAATTCCGTGCACACCTCCCATGCAGCGCTCCCTCCAGCACTGCCACCACTGCTGCTCTCAGAGGTGTAATGCATCTTCCTTCTTTCCTGACCTAATCATACTCCTGCCAGGCAGTGCGGGGACACAATGGTCTCCCCTGTCTGTGGGCTGTAGGGTGACATACTGTAGAACTGTCAAGTGTCAGGCTGCGATATTACAGCGCTGGGGCCTAGTACATGGTGCTAAGAACTATAGCAAGCCATTGAAAAAAATTGACCTGCCGAAGATCAGGTCGGTTAACTAAGGCCAGAGTCTGTTTTGTTTTTTTAACGGTTTATCGGCCAGCCCTCGTGTATAGGCACCTTAATGTGTATATGTTCAGCTGCAGAATAGCAGATTTCCTTTATCAATGACGAGTCACATCTCTAGGCATTTCACTGTGCCAGGACAAAAAATAAAAAGGGGGTACAATTCTCCAGGGAGTGTCATGGTTCCACATTTTGGACATAACAGAAGAACAGACACCAATCATGCAGTAATTATCTTTCCTCAATAGAACAACAATTGAAAGTACTGGGAAACTCCTTTTAAACAGGAAGGCAACAGAGGACAATTAACTTCCTAATGCGTATGCAACAATGAAGTGGTAGCAGTATAACTTACCTCTTGCCCTTTTTACTGACATCTCTGGGGGAGTCCTTATGAGAGGATCTGGATCGTGAGTTATCCTTGTGCGACCTTTCAGACCGTTCAGATTTAGGTGAAGGAGATTTTCCCCGCTTACTGCTGCTGCTACGTGATGGACTAGGAGATCCACTGTGACGTCTTTTCCTAGATGGAAGAAATGTTAACAATTATTTCTTAGAACAGCAATACAGAGTGTTTGCTGACCTTTACTATTTACAGTGCACAGAAAGCAATTGTTTTCATCTTGGTGGACGGCTGGCAGCCCACAGCATACTAATACAGTTATGAGAAAAAAACCACACATTTTTGAATTCTATGCTTTTACATATCAGGACATAAAAATATCTGGTCCTAAAATTAGGTAAAAACAACCTCAGGTAAACACCACCACACAACCGATTCCACCATGTCGTTATTTAACATCAATGAAGCCAGAATGGAAACGCCATGTGTGGAAAAATAGCTTGTAGAATAGCATTTTTAAAAAACAAAACAAAAAACAAAAAAAAAACCTGGATAACCCTTCAATACCCTGATGACACAAACAAATTTTAGGAAACAAAAAGCTTGATATGTCAGACCTCCACCCACTGCTAAAGCAAAAGCCACAGGCGTATGACCTTATGCTTTTGGTCGGCTTTCCTGAGAAAGCTAAATACCTCTGACAGACACTAGTGTTGGCTATGTGATCATGCACAAACAGGCCAACAATGCTGACACAGGGACAGTTCATAATAATGCATAAGTGATAAGGAAAATTAGATTATAAGGCTGATGTGAGGCTTTGGGAGTAAAGAGATGACCCGGGCTTTAAAAATGTAGCCAGTTTATGCTTGCAAATGCAATGCTATTTCTAACAGCAATGCAAATTACTGCAAGATTATCTCATTCAAGAAACCAGACAACGTAACAATAAGTTGTACCAATGCTACAATCAGTATGCAAGTAACAGAACCTTATAATCACATACATATTTATTTGAAAATAAACTAATAATTCAGATCTTGTGCCAGTGCAGTATTATCCAGTAAGGCCTCAGGCCTGACATTTGGGTGGCGCAGGCACAAAGACGTATTAAGGCCGTGGTTATCTTGCCTCTTGCTACAAGAATGACGGAGCAGATTCAGTTTGGCGGGATTCTGACATTTTTCCTGTACTGCTACTAAATACTATAATTAATAATCATATACGATAATCATATAGAGATGAGGCTGGCCTAAGGTACAGGGTTCCCTAGGACACACCTCAACAACACTACTATTGCATGGATAAAAGTGTATTTTACCGAAACAAAGTCACAGAATCACAAGTGATAGTTGGGTGAATGGAATACATTAGAGATGAGCAAACCCTGAGCATGCTCGAGTCGATCCAAACCCGAACGTTCGGCATTTGATTAGCGGTGGCTGCTGAAGTTGGATTAAGCCCTAAGGCTATGTGGAAAACATGGATATAGTCAATGACTATATCCATGTTTTGCAGACAACCTTAGAGCTTTATCCAACTTCAGCAGCCGTCACTAATCAAATGCCAAACGATCGGGTTTGGATCGACTCGAGCATGCTCGGGGTTCGCTCATCTCTAGAATACATATATTATAAGCCATGCAGCAGTGGGTCAAGTTCATTCAACAATTTAAGGTTACAGACCCACTAGAACCAATACACAGTGATACCTTGGTTTAAGAGTAACTTGGATTGAGAGCGCTTTGCAAGAGTAGCTTCCAATTTTTCAAAATTGTGACTTGGTTTAAGAGCATTGCTTTGGTTTAAGAGCTCCCTGTACTGGGTGGGAGGGTGAGCGAGGGAAAGGCATGGTCTGCATACAGCACTGTACTCTGACCCAGGAAGTCTCCCTCACCTTCCAAACCATAGCAGATCCACTTCAGGCTGGGGCTTGCATCAGGGGAGCTAAGGCTGGGGCTTGCATCAGGACTGTGGAGCTAATCTCTTCATAGCTGAAACCCCTCTTTTCCCGGACAGTGAGTGCTGCTATACTGTGCCCACATCTGCCCTGCGCATTCCTTCATGCTCTTTGCAGTCTATCAGCCCTTGTTTCCTACCCTCTCCATTCCTGCTATAATGTGTCTGCACTCACACTCAGCTATACACACTGCTGCTATACTGTGCCTGCACTCACACTCAGCCAATCACACTGCTGTTTCTCCTACTGTCTTCCTGCACAGCTCTGTGATTCTCACTTCCTGATTGGTCCATGCTGAACACTCCCCTTCCCCATTGCTGTCATGTGACCACACAGACCTCTGACAGCAGCCCTGCTTCTCTATTCTAGCCTGCTGTACTATGCTACTACATTATGGGGATCTGAAGTTCCATCCTGTATCAACAAACTGCTGCTGTTTTTCCAGGTTTATGCAATTACTATACATTATACTCCACATGCTAATTGCTAAACTGTATACTAATCAGTAACTTATGACATATTTAGCAGTTTCTAAATGTTTGTTTTATTTGTTTCACATGTTATTCAGAATAAAAAAATCATTATTTTTGGTCTGGGAACCAATTGTATGCGTTTCAATGATTTTTTTTTTATAGGAAAATTTGCTCTGGTTTAAGAGTGGATTTGGATTACAAACACAGTCCCGTAATGAATTATGCTCTTAATCCAAGGCACCACTGTACTGGCAAGAGATTTAGACAATTTACTTCCATATATTGGAGTTTTATTACACAGGTTTGTAATAGGAGGAACACAATACACCTATCTTTACTTACCTTTCTTTCCTGGTTGGTGTAGAGTCATCTTTCTCCTTCTTGTCTTTTGATCGGTAATCAAACTTTTCTTTATCTTTCTTATCTCGGTCTCTTTCTCTCTCCATTTCTTTTTCTCTCTCCTGTTAGAAATTACAACCAAGTTACTTACACTTAACTACTGCCACCTTGTGGTATTGTAAAGATATGTGCTCATCTCTGTCATGTTTCATTGTTGCATCAGACTACAAAGAGCTAGTATTGGTGAAAAGCCTAAACTTGTGCTGGAACACGTATTCAGGAAGACTCCATCTAAAAGGCTTTACAATCACTAATGTGGCTATTGTACCCGAGTCAATTTGTTCTAGTGAATTAAACCTGAGAAACCAATAACCAGTGCACATTTACATAATAATACTTTCCTATCTGGCGGAACCAACTAGCCATACCAAGAAGGTAAAACAAACAAAAATGTTCCAGTTTCACAAAGGTGATCAGTGAGATCCTAACTTTTGTGAGCTAAAAGACATGAGAGACCCTGAAAGCAGGTGGTTACCCGATAAGCAGGAGACTACAGGTGATCTATTGTTACAGACACACTACACCAGCGCTAGGTCTTTGCCATCACTAATCGCGAGTCTGATGCTCTGATGAACTCTGGGACTATTCCATTCTACTCAGGTTCACTTGGACATTCTCCCCAAGGAACCAAATATGTGGCAGTATATAAAACAAGGGGTCATGACTACTGGGAACAATAAAAAGACGTTTTCAGATAAAGAGTACACACATGGCTGGAAACATGAAGCGGAGCATACACTATACTGTCATAACAGAAACTTGAATTTAAAGGTTACCCATCATACTTCAAGGGGCAGACGTAAAAGCAGACTGCCGAGCAAATAAAGCAATTTGCTTTGTTTGTAATGTAAATTTGCTTATTTCTTATTGTCACTTATTCTGTAAAGTGTTAAATTTGTTACAGCTATAATACAGTATATACCACCACCTCCTTTATACATAATTAAAAGTAGAACCAAAATCCAGACATACCCTCTGAAGCAGCTTGTCTCTATAATGTTCAACCTGTTCCTGAATACTCTGCCCGGACTTCTTGGGCCTTTTGCCAGACTCAATTTCATCTTGAAATTTCATTACCTTCAGCTTTAAAAAGGGAAAAAAAGTGAAATGAGACCAAATCTATGTAACAGAGGTGTCCTTACCCTGATGTCCACTTTGGCAATGCAACACTGCAGTGTACTGGTTTACAGTTCAAGGCGGTATATTAGATAGTAGTAAATCTGTAAAATGACTTCTTCAGCTACAATTGAGGTTCCAAACTTTTGACTCTTAGGTCAAGGAGACACATGGTACCCTTCATATATGCTTCCAGAATGTAAAAAAACAAACAAAAAAAACAAAAAACATTTTTACGGAGAAACCCGTAGGAGAGGCGTTTTCTAGTCCCTGTAATGCCACCTCGCTCTTCCTTCCATCCTTATCTCTGCTATTTCCATTTCTTATATCTGTGCACAATTTTAATGCAATGTGCTTGTTAGGTGTCTGCAATTTGGAACTTTTGTTGCAGCTGCCAGATTCCTTTTAACCCCTTAGCGACCCATGACGTACCTGGTACGTCATGGTGCCGCGGGGGGTGTTCAGAGCGGGGTCCCACCGGAACCCCGCTCTGAACGGCACCGCTCCCGGCTGCAATGTGCAGCCGGGCAGTGCCTCTATTAGCCGGCACGGGTCCCGTTGCCGCGCCGGCTAATTAAGCACTTCAATGCAGCTGTCAAACCTGACAGCTGCACTGAAGTGCTTTATGCACAACATCCCTGGTGTCTAGTGGCACGGATCTCCCCCCTGCGATCGCATCTTCTGCCCGTGCCGGGCCTCAGCGTCGGAACGACGCTGATCCCGGCTCGGCAATAGATTGCTATGGCCTGCAGCAGGCCATAGCAATCTATCACTGATCTAATGGATCTTTGCTGTGTATATACACAGCATTGATCTCTATGAGAGATCATTGCTGTTTATATACAAGTCCCCCAGGGGGACTTCTAGTTAAAAGTAAAAATAAAAGTAAAAATGTTTTTTTATTAATAAAAAATCCCCTCCCCCATTAAATGTCCAAATCACCCCCCTTTTCCCATTTTATAAATATAAACAAATAAACATATTAAGTATCACCGCGCGCGTAATCGCCCGAACTATTAATTGATCACATTCCTGATCTCGCACGGTAAACGTCGTTAGCGCAAAAAAAATCCAAAGTGCAAAATTGCACATTTTTGGTCGCATCAAATCCAGAAAAAATGTAATAAAAAGTGATCAAAAAGTATCAAGGTACCGATAGAAAGAACACATCATGGCGCAAAAAATGACACCTAACACAGCCCCATAGACCAAAGGATAAAAGCGTTATAAGCATGGGAATGGAGCGATTTTAAGGAACATATATTTGCTAAGGGCTCGTTCCCACTGAGGAAAGGTAGCGGAATTCCGCGACGGAATTGTCCGCCGCGGAATGCCGTTAGCCTCCCGCTCATCCCGCTCATAATGGGAGTCTATGGGAGGCGCGCGCGCCTCCCATAGACTCCCATTATGAGCGGGAGGCTAACGGCATTCCGCGGCGGACAATTCCGTCGCGGAATTCCGCTACCTTTCCTCAGTGGGAACGAGCCCTAACAATGGTTTGAATTTTTTACAAGCCATCAGATAATAGAAAAGTTATGGAAAGAGAAACAATAATAAAACAGTTTAAAGATAGCACGTGGTATTGCATGGCCGCCCAAAAAGGGACCCTGGGAGCACTCCAACTGTCTTAATCTTTACTTTTCTCTACTTTATAGATTTACTTTTGATATTCTGCTGATAGTACTTTTATAAATGCTGAAATTACAACATACTTGAGGTGACAATGTTTTGTTGTTGTTTCACTGTTGCTTTTTAGTAATACTTCTCTAGTAATATTCTGTAAAATGGTTATTTTTACATGTCAAATGCTGTAAACATACTGTCCTATGGCGCCTGCATGCGACTCTTTCTGTCATCTTTATCAATAATGAATACTACCCTGTATGCTTCTTAACTTGAAATACCATCAATAAAACATCTTTAAAAAAAAAATAAAAAATTATATATATATAAACGTTATACAGGTTATAGATCATTGTAATCGTAACAACTTGAGGAACATGCATAACAAGTCAGTTTTACCATAGGGCGAACGGCGTGAATGCAAAACTCCCTGAAATCAAAACAAAATTTTATGGAAAAATAATGCCGGTCATTGCAAAGTACAATTTGTTTCACAAAAGTGCTCATATAAGTCTCTAGGTGAAAAAATGCAAGCGCTATGGGCTTCTAAACATAAAATGGAAAAAGCAAAAGCGCAAAAACGAAAATTGGCTTTGACCTTAAGGGGTTAAAGAACTACTTTAGTGGAACTACAAATTTCCATCACTGCACCCCAGATAATCACATTCAAGATTTCTTGTATGTTTAGCCTTCTGCATACTTATGAGGAATCAACACCTTGAATTCTAGTGAGGTTCTAGTGGTTAAACCTCCACTAAAAAAAGCTAATGCTGGTTATGTGAAAAAATGAGAACATGCAACATATATGAGCTTGCTGCATAGTCTGCATAGCTGAAGCCTAATCGTAGTACCCACGCCGAACCCTTTCCTTTGCCATAAGCACCTAGACTGGGCATGTTAACATCAGAACTGGACCATAAAACTATGGGAGATAATGCAGACAAAAGTAAGGCTCACTAGCTTCAAGTAATACTGTTAAAGAAGGCAAAGGAAACCTAAAAGAGAAAAAAAAATAAAAAAATATTAAATTAATATTAATTTAATTTAAAAAATATTAAATTAATATTAAAAAAATTTAAAAAGCCATTGAATAGCTAGAAAGTATCACAGGAATATAGCCAATGCACAGTGTGGTCGTCACGGACCTCAATTTCTCGAAGTTTGGCACGCTTTTCTTCACTCATTTCAGAGTACTTCATGGATTTGGAATCAGACATGTCATCGCGAATAGGATTGGAGTAATAGTGTTGGTCCTCTGACTTAGAACTTTGTGTGTCATCTTCATCCTCACTTTCCTCATCTTGACTAAAATAAAAAACAAACAGCATGTTAAAAGCAAGTAATAAGGATGACACTTTGCAACATCAAGTTGTTCCTATAAGCACCATTTATAGAGCTCCTTTCAATAGTGCACATCAGGTATGTGAGCTAACGGTATAATATGATAGGGTCATTTCTTCCTAATGGCTTGAGGAATTCAGGAAAGTAAATAAAACTATTGTGAGAAAATGAAAAAGCTGCGTTTGGAGTCTACAGCAAGTTCTTTGGCTTCATTACTAAAAGTGAACACCTGACCACTTTCATGCTACCTGACCCAGAAGTCCTTGGGGTGGTTGCTGGTGAATCCAGCCTGCCAAGATGGCTTTGATTGACAGATATCTCACTATATACAAAAAGGATAAGGCCAAGGTCTAGCAGGGTAGGGAGTCGCCACGGACCTCACCGATTTGAGGTTCAGGCAGCATAAAAATGATGACAATAAAATGAAAGTCTCGAGAGTTTCTATAAATTCACATATAAATTCACACACTGCTTGCTCAACTCTGAGGTCTAAATGACAAGTAAAAAGACACAGTCCTCAGCCCCTTTGTTATAACTATTGGTGGGGTCTCATTTTCACAGAAATTACATGTGTCCTTACTTTTGATTGTCTTCTTCGTCAGATGCATCATGCTGATCAAATATTTCCCACTTCGATGTTGTAACTGCTATAAAAAAATAAAAAATAAAAAAAAAGACAAATTATTTAGCCAACTGAGCATTCTAATTTTCTTTTACTTTTCATGTGTATTGTAAAAATGTAAATAAAAAAAATTGGAAACTTAAACACCAACATCAAGTAATATACTAAAATATAAAAATGTATTATCTGAAGAGGTGTAATATCTATATTTAAGTTGGTTTGGAGATAAGCTAATGGCTGCCGACAGCTCATGCTAGATATATAGTATTACACTGAATCTGTCAGCTTGTCTTCTCATAGTGCATCCTGGAGCCAACACTAGGTGTTGCATATGCCCATGGTTGTCAACATAAGATAAAATGTGATTCTTTAGACTTGGCCACCTTCTTCTACTGCTCCACTGTGCAAGTCTGATGCCCACATGACCACTGTAGGTGACTTTAGCAGTGGACACGTTGTCAGATTGAGCACTGTGACTAGTCTGTGGCGACTAGCCCAGTATGCAGCAATATGTGATGTGTAGTCTAATATTGTGGGAACCTAGCTAGAATTATTTCTTTACAGTAGAGGTTTGCCAACTAAGATTCCCACTGATATCTATAAAATAGGAGTGTCAATATGAGTAAAATGGCTTTTTCTTTTATTCCCCTGACACTTCTATACTGTACAGTTGCTTTAAATCTCTACCATATTCTTTTGATTGGTTGGTATCTACTCAGCATCTTGTCTTCATTCTAAGACTAGTAAAAAAAAAAGGTTTATCTTCTTTAACCCCTTCCCCCAATATGACGTCCAGGGACGTCATGAAAAGCAGTGTCAGAACGCATCATGACGTCCCTGGACGTCATGGTTTCCCTGCCTCCCCCCTCTGTCCCTAGGTGAGATCTGGCAGCGGGAGGAGGCTGTCTCACACAGCCTCCTCCCGCTGCCACTGCCCAGAGAGGAGCCGTGCTCCCCCGGGCAGTTAACCCCATAGACGCCGCGGTCAGTGCGACCGCAGCGTCTATGGGGAGATATGCTCCTGCCTGACGATCGGGTGCCTGGGAGGAGGCTGTGGCACATGCTGCTGCGCTCCCCCCAGGCTCCCCTTCTCTGCTGCTGAGCCCCCCATGCAGCCGCCACCTCCCGTGCTCCCCCGCCCCCTCACATGGGCGCCCCCTCCCTGTGCTCCCCCCCCCCCCGCCGATCGGGTGCCTGGGAGGAAGCTGCGGCACATGCGGCCCTTCCTCTTTCGAGCCCCCCCCCCCTGCACTCTCTCCCCCCGGAGCCGAGGGAGGGTATCCATAGCAACCCAAACGCTTCCTAGTGGGTCTGGGTTGCTATGATTTCTAATGATCAGGTCCCTGCACTGAGGCAGGGACCTGATCATTCAATATATAGTGCATTACAGCACTGATCATGTGCTGTAATGCATTATATGTGAAAAAGTGAAAGTAAAAAAAAAAAAAAAAACAGTAAACACATACATACATATATATAAACATACATAATTAAAGAAATAATTAATTACAATAAATTAATTAATAAAATACATAATAAATAAAGGAATAAAATAAATAAATATTTATAAATTAAATGAATATACACATTCCCTATCCCCCTTTATAAATGATCCCCTATAAATAAGATACACATATTTGGTATCGCCGCGTCCGTAATGACCCTGTATATTAACCCGTTACAGTAATTATTCCACCTGATTAACGCCATTAAAAAAATAAATAAAAAAAATAACAAAAATGAAAATTTTCTTTGTTAATCCCGCCCCCTAAAAAATAAAGGAAAAACCTATCAAAAAGTCACATGTACCGAAAAGGTGAACCACTAAAAGCGTCAGCTTATGCCGCAAAAAAAAAAAAAAAGCCCTCACATAACTACATTGGTGAAAAAATTTTAATATTACTGCTCTTACAATATGCAAGACACAAACAGTTTAGAAAGTATAAATGCCATAAACTATTACAAAAGTTATATAATATGGATATCACTGTAATTGTACCGACCTGATGAATAATGATAACATGTCATATGTAACGTATAGTAAACGGCGTACAAAAAAATGGTGAAAAACAGATGCTAAGTTGTGTTTTTTATTCGTACCACCTCATAAAAAATTAAAAAATTATCAGGGTGTCACATGTCCCCCCGAATGGTACAGATGGAAATGTCAACTTGTCTTACACAAATATTTTGGCACCACAAAGCCTCTGTGACAAGGTATAATGGCTAAAAAAAAACCTGAAATAAAAAAAGGCCCCAAAATTCCCCAGGCCTCTGTCATGTCTGAGGTCTGTGGTTGAGACAGGTGACGCACTGCGGCCACATATGGGGGATTACTAGAAACACTAGAATAAGCTGAATAAATATTTAGTTCCATTTCTCAGTTAGTATTTGCTGTGTTAGAGGAAAAAAATGGATTCAAATGGAATATCTGCCAAAAAAATGAAAATGTTAAATTTCCCCTCCAACTTGCTTAAATTTCTGCAAAACACCTAAAGGGTTAAAAAAACTTATGAAAGGTTACTTTGAATACTTTATGGGGTGCAGTTTTAACAGTGGAGAGATTTATGGGGGTAACTAACATACAGGCCCCACAAATCTACTACAGAACTGAACTGGTCCCTAATGAAATCAGAATTTGAAATTTTCCTGAAAATTTGAAAAATTGCAGCAAAATTTCGAAGCCCTCTAACAACCTAAAAAGTAAAAGGACATTCACCAAATGACGTCACCATAAAGCAGAAATGTTATAGATGTTGCAGTAATAATTAGTTCATGTGGCATGACTATCTTTCTTAGGAAAAGAGAGTTTTGAAGATAAAGAAACATACATTTTTAAAATTTTTGCGCAAATGTGTTTTTTTTTACAAAAAACTACCGAGTGTATCAACCAAAGTATACCTCAAACATAAAGAGGAATATGTCACGAAAAAACAATCTCAGAATAACCGCGATAGTTAAAAGCATCGCAGAGTTATTACTACATAAAGAGAGACAGGTCAGATTTGAAAAATAGGCCCTGGTCATTTAGGCCAAAACAGGCTGAAGAGGCAAGGGGTTAAAGTAGAAAAACTATAACATACCTGTGCGTTGTAACTTATTATAATGGGTTAAGCTCTAAAGCAGAACTGGCACCATTACTTGTTTTCTTACATTTCCTAAAGTATTTACTCACCTTGATTCTCTAGTTCTGATTCATCAACAGCTTCCCATTTGGATGGCGCAACTTTGAAAATTGGCTCATTCTTTTTATCATCACCGATATCCACTTTAATGTAATGATAAAAAATCCTGTGTCAAGTACTGTGTCATGTGAAACTTAGCCACGTTAAGCAGGTAAGGAGAACCTCTAGCCCTCTAGCTGAGGCAAAACTACAATTCCCATCATGTCTGGACAGCCAAAGCCTTTTTAGTTTAGCAACAGCTGGAGGGGGCAGCAGGTTTCTCTTCCCTGTCTATGTAATATATAAACACAATTCTCTTACATGGAAGGCCATCCAAGTCATCCTCAAGAGCCTTTAATGGTACTCCATCCAAATCATCAAGTGGGGCACCATCAATGGGAATACCATCAACATCTTCCAATGGAGCTCCATCTAGTTCCTCCTCAATTGGGGCACCATCTAAGTCATCAACTACCTCCTATTAGCACAAAAAATATAATGGGTAATTGAGAACAATTTTGGTGCAAGAAATGCAACATTTTCTCACTGTAATAGGCGGCATCTACCTCTGGTTCCTTTTCTTCTATATTTACAAGACCAAGGAAAATGTTTTGTAGCTTGATCAGGAAAGGCTCAGGATAAATTGCCCAGTCTTCCCAGGCACGGAAGCATGCCATAACACGTTGCTGCATGGATTTAAAAAAAAAAAAAACAAAAAAAAAACAAAACACAATTATTAAAACATTTGGCTGCATAGTCCCAGAAGTTGAATTCAGATAATGGCTTATAAAGTGTTAAAGAGTACCTGTCACTAGGTTAGGGTATATGCACACGGAGTAATTCTGTGGGAAAACTGCCGGCGAGCTGCCGCTTCACTCTTCGCTGGCTCTATAGGCTCCATTATGTGCTTAGGACAATTCTGTCACCCACCCAAAGAATTGACATAATTCCACACTTCTGACAGAAGTTTTCTGACAGAATTACTCCGTATACATGTACTTTAATAGGGAGGGGGGAGATGCAGGCTTGTAGCACTTACTACCTGCATCCTTGCTGGTGGGTTATTTTCAGACCCTCTTAGGATCCCAGTAGTAGCCTCCTTTTCCCTGGTGAACTCCTCCTTTACCTGTCAGCTTCTCCAGCAGGTCTCAAAATGGAATGGGGGTTCTCTTTGCTGGTATGAAACACCCCCATACACTGACACCCCATACATGCCCACATAACTGAGCCCACCCACACTTCTGCTTTTTTCTTATAACTCAACTAAGAGTTAGACACCTAGTGGTGAGTTTTATAATGTTGTTTTTGGAGGATATTGAAATTTGAAATACTGGTTTGATTTAGATGTTAATTGTAATGACAGTGCCCCTTTAAAAAAGGAATAAATGTGGAACCCAAAGATCTAGACAAACATTTTTTAGGAGGTACAATATGATGCACTATATAGCGCTGCCCACTCTGTTTGGGGCTGCGTATCAGTGTAGAGCTACTACCTGCATGTAGCTTGCAATGGTAACAATATAAAACAAGGTATCTGATCGCGCTCCTCGATTGCTAAGTCCTCAGGGCGTTGGCTTGAAGTAGTGCCTATTTAATTCTCAGGCTGTGTGCACATTATGGTTAAACCCTCTCACTACAATGGAGTTTGGAAGATAAATATATATAGAGACACAAATAGTATATATTGAATGATAGATATTTAGTTTGGTATAGATAGTAGTGTTCCCCTAATCACAGCAGTATATTCTTCAAGGTAAGTTTGTATACTTATGAAATGGAGCTAAGATAAACACACTCACCCTCTCACTGTGATTGCATAGCAGGGTCTTGATGTGCTCCGGTAGTACAGCAGTTTTTGTCTGTTGTTCCCATATACAAAACGATACTTGGTTTGCTGTTCTAATCCTCTGTGATTGCTACCAGTCCTTGATCCTCAGTTCTTTGCGTCCGGAAGAGCAAAGAACTTCCGGACGCAAAGAACTGAGGATCAAGGACTGGTAGCTATCACAGAGGATTAGAACAGCAGCCGTCACGGCTGGGACGTGCTCTTCCGGACGCAAACTACTGAGGATCAAGGACTGGTAGCCATTCACAGAGGATTAGAACAGCAGCCGTCACCGGCCGGGACGTGCTCTTCCGGACGCAAACTACTGAGGATCAAGGACTGGTAGCCATTCACAGAGGATTAGAACAGCAAACCAAGTATCGTTTTGTATATGGGAACAACAGACAAAAACTGCTGTACTACCGGAGCACATCAGGACCCTGCTATGCAATCACAGTGAGAGGGTGAGTGTGTTTATCTTAGCTCCATTTCATAAGTATACAAACTTACCTTGGAGAATATACTGCTGTGATTAGGGGAACGCTACTATCTATACCAAACTAAATATCTATCATTCAATATATACTATTTGTGTCTCTTTATATATTTATCTTCCACACTCCATTGTAGTGAGAGGGTTTAACCATAATGTGCACACAGCCTGAGAATTAAATAGGCACTACTTCAAGCCAACGCCCTGAGGACTTAGCAATCAAGAGGAGCGCGATCAGATACCTTGTTTTATATTTTTTAGCTGGTGTTGAGGGTCCGTTTTCGCCACAAACACTTTACAATGGAATTTATAGACTAGTGTCTCATAAGGCAGTCTTAAATAATTCCCCAGCCAGGCCACAATGGATTGGCAATCAATGAAATCTACATTCGCTTGGAAGTGGTGTACATTTCCACTACAATAAATTCTTGTCATAAATGCAGTGCATGCAGAGACTATGACCCTTAGTATGCAGTTCACCCCTTAACAAGCAGACAGAATCCACTAACCTTAAAATTCTCAGACTGTAGGTGACCCTGTATGGCTCTATAGGCAGCATTCAAATCAGCATAAATTTGGCATAACTTAGTTTCAAAGCTGAAAAAAAAAAATTACATTATTAGTTTATTTCCAAAATAAATGACAATACTTCCTTAAACTACTATTAGTTTACATGTAGGAAAATACATACATTTTTAACGCTATCACGTTAAATAACGCACAGTAGTTGGGCACTAGGAAAGGCTGGTACCACAAAGAATTAACAATATGAAATCCATAGTGTGATTTTTTTGTGCTTTTTACAAATACAGGACCTTTTTGTTTGCCCAAGTTTCTAGTGTAAGAGTGCAAAATAAGCAAACATGTCAAAATTCTAAGATGTGGGGGGTTCGGAGTTATGCCTTATCACTCACATTAACAAAGGTCAATTTCCACCTGGGTAAATGGAACAGCAGTACACGAGTTAGGCCACCGCTCCATTTACTGTCTATGGGATTTCTTTTTACGTCCCATAGAGAAGGAATGGATAGATGGCTGAGTGCCCACACTGCTGTTACATTCCTATTTTCATTATTGGTGCCAGTTCCAGTGGTTGGAGCCCTCCACCATCAGCCAGTTTTCCCTTATTTTTTCCCCAACATATTATAATAGCAGCAATTCAAATACAATTTTATATACAGTATCTTAAAGAACATCCCTCTTTCTTAGTGTTTCATATATTGGCTCATTTTAAATTAAGCAAATACTTACAATTTTCTATAATATGATGCATTGGCAACTTTAGCAGAAGAATTATACAAGACATCTGACACCAAGTACAGCCTGGCGATCTGTAAAAAAGTGAGTACCAACACTATAATAAGTGCAGAATAAAATAAAAGTACAAGCCTCACCATTGGTAGATACTAATGCCACTCCATTAAAGCATATTACCAGTATTAGAACTACACAGTTCATTTGCATATAATTTTTTTTATACAGTGCCAACATATTCTGCAGCTTATTAACAAGCTATTTAAAAAAAAACAAAAACAAAAAAACACTAAACCTTTTTTGGGAGAGGGGTTTTCAATATTGATAGTGATTCTGCTATGCAATCTACAATTTCTTCTGCTGCTTCTGCATGGTTAAGACAGAAAATCATAGCGTCACCGATGTCATTCTTCCGTGGCGTTAACCCACGTAACACTTCTTCTAACTTGTCCCTTTGTCTATAAAAACAAATACATATTAAAAATTAAACTAAAAAATTATTAGAGATTACATTTATTAACCAGTGGTTTGGGGAATAACTATACTGAGAAGAAATTATATTTAATTTCATAATTAAGTAGATGTGGAAATCTATATGTAGGTTATCCCTTTATTGTACAGATATTCTGTGAGTGATTAAAAAAACAAACAAAATCTACAAATAAAAGTAATCTGTAAAAGAGTCTTCAGATTTTCAACAGTCAATATCTGAACTTTTGGGCTTGCAGGGAAGAAATAAACTTACTGTAAATGCTTATGTGAAACTGCATGTTGTCTGCTATGTAAAGTGTATGACAACTGTAGCTATTTTTAACAAAACTGCTATGCAGGAATACATACTCCTCCTTGAGAGATCCTTTTTTGATGGGCTCCTCAACGAACGTTTCTGTCTCCTGTTCCTCTGTCATGCCATGTAAATATGGATTTAACGGTGGTGGCCTCCAGAAGGAGCCATTCTTGAACATTCGGAAGTCTTCTGTCTTCCATTTTGTAGGAGAATCTCCCTGAATTAATGGAAACAAGCATTACTGATAGTTAAAAAAGGAACACCTGGAAAAATTTATGAAATGATCTTAAAGGAAAACTTGGCAGACCTACTACAGCAAAAGCGCCACAATCCTAGTGTAATAGTTTTGCATTGGACGATTAGCGTTAACAGTTCCTAGGAACATCTATTTACCTGATAATCGGCCTGTGTAATAAGAGCGAGCGAATTAATGATGGGTAGTTCGAGAATGATCAAGTCGGAATGAACTAATCTTCAAAATGAACTATATGATCTAGTTCGCTTTCCTGGCAAAGATGAGCTCATCATGAACTAAAGCCAGGGGAATACAGTGATCCTGAGCTCGAGCGTATGGCATTTGATTACCAGTGGCTGCAGAAGTTGCAGAAGCCTTAGGGAGTCCTGGAAAACATGGATACATCCTATGGCTGTATTAATGTTTTCCAGGCAGCCTTAGGGCTGCATCCAACTTCTGCAGCCATGGGTAATCAAATGCCTCATGCTCTGGTTTGGTCGGACTCCAGTGTGCTGGAGATTCGCTCATCTCTAGTCAGTACCTGTAATTACAATAGGTGTCACAGCAGAGTTTGGTCATGTGATTGAACTAGACTGCCCTGATTCATTCTCCTGGCTCATTAAGTTCAGTTAATTCACAGATCACATGATGATCCATCACCTCTGCGCCTCCTCAAGACGCAGAGCTGTAAGCTGCAGCCATGCTGGACCTATACTGTACACGCCACCAGGTATCCTAATCCTATTATAATATTTTAGCAATGTTTTCTGGTGTTTTGCACCCTATAGAGGGTCTTAAGAAAATGTCATAGCCAGAGCAGAGAATTAATCTGAATGACTAATACGGAGCTTAAAACATGGCAAAAAGAAAAATGCCATGTTTTTAGGACATCTCGTATTACTCTATTGACTCCCAGCTAATTTATGGCAGCGGGGGTTTTCAGACAAAAATGCAATAAGTTTTAAAAAAAAAAAAAAAAAGTGCTCGGATTGTGGGTTTCTCACTTGTATATTAAACAGTACATAAAATAGTAACTTTAACAATACAACACTATGAGCTTGCTGTATAAGTGATTGTATTAAAAATAATAACCAATGAAATGTGATCATTTTATCAAAACAACATCTCGGCTGCATGACTGTCTTGTAAGGGCAGTGCAAGTGAGCGGCTGTGCAAGTTTATTCTAAACATCTACTACTCTTTCAGTACAACCATATGTTCTCATCTTGCTCCTGATATTACCCCCCAGCTAACCTCATTGTGTCATTTTTTACTACTTGCCTGTAATATTGAGTAAAGCTTCCACCTGTAGTATACATGGGCTGGTCTCTGGTTTTCGAACAGGAACCTAAAAAATATATTTGGATATTTTACAACTATTTTTACAATATTTCACAACTGCTACAAGAACATGCCTCCCAATAGTCTCAACAATTATCCTAAATGCTGCATATAAAACAGCACATTTTGGAGACACTAAGAGCTTGGCGATTGAACAATGAAGCCTGCAGTTCATACCTGAAAATTGGATTGTTGATCTCTCTATTCATGATCATAGCTTCAAACATTGGACCTTCACGCACCACGAATTCGATCATGCGATGGATCAGAGCGAGTAAATTCCTACAACGACAGCAGAGTTAAACGAAAATGTATTCACACCCTACCTACTAGTTGCACTCCACCTAACACCTATACTGGTTACTAAAGCCTCTGCAATGTGTTAACATACTGTATGGAAATGGGGTGCAGATGTGAGGGTGTCCCTGACAAATGGGCTGTGAAGGTAAATCAGACTTGGGAGGCCCTATAGCAGCTGGGGGATATTTCTGAACTCTTTAACCTACATGATTGTCTAACAAGAAATGCTACGGCTGCAGCTAGAGATGTACACAAAGATTTTCACAGTCAAAGTTTAGTGATTTCTTTTACGGAGAGATTAGCATTTTCAAAGTTACAACAGGAAGTGCATACATATTGGTCAACACAGTAGAAACTACTTCTCAGAAAGTGTTCTTTTACACAGACCAATCAGCAACAAGCAGGAATCCTCACTGCCTATAACTGGCCTGTGTAAAAGGACCAGCAAGAAGCCGACAAACTAGAAATCTCTCATGCATTGGCTGATGGCATTATTTAAATGGGCGGTAACATCATTGGTGGCTCATCTTCATATGTTAAAGGGAATATGAAGGTAAAAGGCCCGGGCTCACAGACGACTGAGCCTTGTAAAGGCTGTGCAAATGAGCACTGATCTCGGTGAGACAGCACACGTACGGCCATGTAAAAGGGCCATAGGAGTGAGCGTTTCTCTTCAGTTTCAGAAACAAATCATATAATTGTCAGAAAGGAATATGGCTGCACTTCATGTCTGTTGTCTGAATAATGCCCATATCTCCAGAGGAAAGAAAAAAAAAATACTAAACTTCGTCCGTCACCACTTTTTGAATTATTCATGTATAGCAATTTAGGTTTTGATTGCAATTTCCTTTAAAAATGAAATTAAAAAGAGGGTGTTTATTATGAGAAAATACGTATGATATATGGTCTATTTAAAGCTACACTCATATATATATCTATATCTCGGGACACACATCTAGGGGGCAGTGACTTCCGGTTTACAGCAAATGAGTAGTGCTGAAGCTAACGGAGAGTCAGAGGCCTAGTCACATGTGCCTTCACTGGGATGGGAATGGTCTAATAATGCCACCCCTGTAAGTACCACCAGCTTGTGTAAGCAACTGTACAGCATTACTGCTAGGAAGCAAAAAGAAGAACAAAAAATATAAACAAACACCCAGTGTTCTTCAAAAAGAATAAGCAGGTAAGGCAAGCCCTGCATATTTTGGTGCAATTTTATTTCTTCTTTATATGCCTATATAATTCTTTAGTGTTTTCCATGATATCAGAGCATCTTTAAGGGAATTTGTCAGCAACTGGACATGTCCTGAGGTGCCAACAGTGTACTGTAGGCGTCAGGCTCCTTGTGAGCATAGTACATTTTGCGAATTTGTCCAAGGAGTAGATTCCTGGCTCTCGTAATGTAATGAAGTGTCAAGGAGTAGTGGTTTGACGTTTGTTCCCCTCTCTGACATGCCTCACCACTCCTCCCTCTTCTTCATGAATATTTTTTGTTAGAATATTTTCTGTTGCACAGAAACTACTCCTCGGATGCATTCACAAAAGGTACCATGCCTACAAGGAGCCTGACACCTTCAGTACATTGTCATCACCTTGGGTTGTGTCTGGGTGGTGACAGATTTCCTTTAACACCTCTTTGGGTAACTGGTCAAGTGTCCAGGGTTTTTGGAAGCTGGACAAAGAGCACAAAAACATGTTATGTATATGGGTGGTTTAAATTGAAACCAGGATATCTTGAAAGGGCTTGTCCAGCTGGATAAAAAAAACAAACCCTCTTCACCAGATAGCTGGATAGACTAATATACATACACACAATTTCCCATACTAAGCACCCTCTTATTTCTATTTTCAGGCGACATTAGGTGAACTTTAATATTCAAACTGCATGCTGATCAGAAAACACTGTCATAAAGGTGATCCTAACTTTTTACGCAAAAATTTCCATAATAAAGGAGATTAAAAAAAAATAAAAAATACACCTCGGTAGCCAGCAAGATACTCCATGCTTTCAATCAGGGTTACTTTACACAGGCATATTCCAGGTCCACATTAGCTCCTGTATGTGCCATAATTTACTTGCTATCGTCAATAAGTGTGGATTACAAATGAAAAGAGGAAAGAAACTTTTCCCACTTCTTCCAATTTGCAGTAAAACCGATTTTTGGCACAAAAAAAAAAAATACATAAAACCAAAACAGGAGAATACAGACATAAAATATGATCTGACCCTAAACATTACTTTACTAGCTTCTGCCTCTACTTTATCTTTACAGTGTCTCTGTCATTTGCCAAAAAAAGAAAAAAAACTTTGAAATGTCAAACCTTTTGATTGGTCTGGGTCTGAATGTTGAGACCCCCAACAATGCATAAAATGAGTCGGGTGAAGCATGTCTTTTTGCATTTCACTCCCCAGCTCACTGCACAAGAGGAGCTCAATAAACTAAAGGTGGCCACACACATTAACATGAATATCTATGTTTTCTATGCAAAAGAAAAGTCAGCGAAGCCTCAATAATGAGTCTTGAAACACAGGAATAGGGCTTTAATGTGAACCACAGTGTCGTCTTTAGCTGGTCTCCCTGAGATCAGTGATTATTTTGTCTATGGGGAGGGTAATAATAATAATAATCAGCACTGGCTGCAGCTTATCAATCCTAAAACAAAAAGGGTCAGACAGCAAGCGCTGTACTCTGCTCTTTCCATCGGCTCCATAGGAACGAAAATTTACGCAGGTACCCACGGCTCTATTTATAATAGAGCTGGCGGGGTCCGATACCAAGATCGCGGGAGGGAACAGAGGCCAGACTGTAGATAAGGGAAAAGTGAATTTATCCTGGTATACCCCTTTAAGGCCCCCTTTACACGGTTGTAGGCTGCTCCACAATGTAGGGTCCATGACAGCAGGCGTTACACAACTGGCTCATTTCAGAGATTGGAGGGTTTCTGATTACTCACTCCCAGACTCATTAAAATGTTTGACATGTTTCGACAATGTGTCAAAAATTTTTTGCTAATGACATGGACACTTTGAAACTGAATACTTAGTAGCTAATGAAAATGAACAAATTCACATTACTTTACAAGAATGGTGATTTAAAATGTATATTGTTCTTTAAAACTGTTTTAAAGGTTGAGATGCCTGAAACTATATAAGGGATTTAAACTAAAATTCCCCAAATAGTTTATCCAAAATAAAAAAGCCACAACAGGGTGAGAAAAACCCACTAAAAAATTTAAGACTATACAAGTGTATCAAAAGGAAAATAGAACAAATACATAACTAAAGTATAAAAGGCGCTGGCAATGTAGCACATTGGTGCAACTCAATCTGGTAAATTTCCAATGGAGCACCAATACAGTGACAAAAAAGTGGCAATTTCTGTTGGGTCTAATGCTGGAGCCTGGATCTCTACATCAATAACTACACCTAAAGGCCTTTTAAGGCGGCTACCACTTTTAAAAAGAGGAAATTGCAGTACAAGTTGATACTAATTAAAAAAAAAAAAAAAGAAAAAAAAAAAAGAAAAAAGGAGTGGTTCTGTAAATATTAATAGACACTACATTTTGGCCAACAGGTAGGTGCTTTAATTATGACAACAACCACATTTATTGGAGTTGATCGTACCAATGTCTGGTCAAAATACTTTCCCAATCCTTCCCTTGATGCTTTCCTGGTCCCCCGCTGCCGCAGACAGTTCAGCTGTGGTGTTGCTCACCAAGGCCAATGTCAAAGTCTTTGTGAATTTAAGTCTGATTCATTTAATGTAATTAAGGTTGTTTTTTTATCTTGAAGAAAAGACTGCACTTCACCGAGCAAGAGTACATCCTATACTAATCTACCTCTGACCATGGCTATGTTCACATACCACTGGCCTATGTTCATACACTGTTTTTACTGGCTGTCATTTAGCAAAAAAAAAAAGGCTGCTGTTTTATAACAATGGTCGTTATTTATATAATAGCCGTTGTTATAAAACAACGGCCAATATTTGTTGTTAAATGATGGCAATCCAATAAAGACTTCCATCATTTTCATGGTGTATTAATATAGCCCTGATTTGCATTTCTCTATAAGTCATGAAAATGGGTCAACCATCTTTCTAAAGTTGTAAACATCACATCCTGAGATTTTCCTATAGCAGGTTTTCCTACATATGTAGTAATAATGTAATGTCAGTCAGAAAGCAACCTATTTACTTTTATGGGAGAATGTTGTGGGCATGTGGTTTGAGATGTGCATTCCTGTCACAATCAGATTGTCAGCAGTGGATCCTGTCTAATCTGCATCTACCTTTATAATAGAGGTATTATCAATCATTGCAATCCTGCCTGTGATGAAAAACTACAAGATTTCAGGGACATTATTTTTTTAATATATTTAAATTGAGATTTAATGTATGTTCCTCTAACCTGAAATCAATGGTACCATAGGTATAAGGCATAAAATGGATTTTCCAGAATCACTAACTTTTTATTTGTTAATTAAATTATCACATTCTAAACAAACTGTGCTGGTCTGATTGTCCCTTTGCTCAGTCTGATTTGGGATGTCTTTCTCTTAGAACAAATGCCTGGATGGTGTTGCAGGGGTTTAACTATGTAACAGAGCCCAATTAAAGGGGGTTATCCAGCGCTACAAAAACATGGCCACTTTCCCCCTACTGTTGTCTCCAGTTTGGGTGGGGTTTTGAAACTCAGTTCCATTGAAGTAAATGGAGCTTAATTGCAAACCGCACCTGAACTGGAGACAACAGTAGTGGGGATAGTGGCCATGTTTTTGTAGGGCTGGATAACCACTTTAAGGTCTTCTTACACTTTATACTGATGTCTGCCGACGACCATGGCTGCCATTTCTAAGAGCCCTTTTAGGATGGCCCAATATGTGGCTGTGTACGACTGCAATTGAGCGCCTATCAGTGTGACTGGCACTGGCTTGCAGTGCCTTTACAATGCATGATTAATTGTGGGGTCAATAAATGTATGGTTAGCCGCTAGTCAATTCCTGTTTAGACTGTGATTACACGGCTGACAATTATTTTACTGGCCACACAAAATATTTAATAGGCTGATGTGCAAGCAAACTGATCACTGACCCTTTTACATGGCTGATTATTAGGTAAAGTGTTTCCTAAGAACACTTATGAACGATAATCAACCGATGTAAAAGGGCCTTACCAGAAGCAATGACAACCTGTCACAAAACAAGCCTTACTGATTTTAAGGACAGATTTACACGTGTATAGTGCTGCTTGTAGCATCGGGCCCGCAACTACGGACAGGACTATGGATGTGCATCTGTAATTGTTCACATTTCTGCTGACCCATTCATTTAATAAGTGGATCAGGGGCAAAACACAGACCCGTAACACCTACAGATGTGCATATGTGGTCATAAAAAACAATGGGTCCTTACTCTATCTGCAAATGTGGACAGGACAAACAGATGTGTGAAAGCGGCCTTTGATTTTTAACCCAAATCCAGACGTGAACCCAGCAGACAAAAAGAAATAAGCCCTTCATTTAAATCCACTTCTGGCTTTGGCTTAAAAAAATTGCACCACGATCTACTGCCACAAAAATGTAATAAGTGATTTTGAGCTAATGGTGTTCATATGGGTTTCCAGGATTTCTGACAGCAAGAGTGGTGCTGCTGACTATAATTCTTGCTGCCAAAAGTGAGTGATGAGAATCTTTGTACAGTTCTGTGGAATATGTCAGTGCTAAGGAAATTAAACTGTTGCTCAGTGAAGCCCCAGTCAGCCCCTCAAGACAGCCAACCAATTGTTTGTAGTTCTGAAGGGGATACTTTCTAAGTCATACCAGTAATAATAAAGAAAAAAAATGTACCTTTCTGTTGGGATAACCACTTTGACTATGGCTTGCGACAGAGTCTGTATATGAAGTCACATCAGATAATAAACATAGAATATGTGAGTATTGTTAACAAACAAGCAAAATATACATAATCATTTAAAAACACTAAATATCTAGTAAATCTTTCTGTAGGCACTTTGTGAAAGCGTCACTAAACGCCTAACAAGATACAAAGAAAGTGCCTATGAAGTGGGTAATAGTTGGAATGTCCTGACATAACACATTAAAGCAATAAATAGGTACTACACTGGAAATTGCAAGGTAACGTGGGGTACAAACACTATGCAATAACCTATACACTATTGAAGGATTACAGAATACAGAAACTCAACTGCTTATATCTAAATTGAGTCCTACATTATAATACAGGAAGAGGTTTCATACAGAGCTTGGTTAAGTGGCACAAATTTGGTTCAAAAAACTAAATAATTCAACGGAACTGGCCAGGCAAAAAACATTGAGATGCCAATTGAGTGGCATTGATTCAACACACTCCCTCCAACCAAAAAGAGTCACTGCTATATACTAAGAGAATGCTGCTACAATTATAGTCTCAGATAATATTCTTCTTACTAATTTATATTAAAGTTAAATAGCATAAGAAATGCAAAATCCTAATACAAATTACAACATAGGGAAAATGCCAATAAAAAAAAAACACACAATACTTTAACCAAGCCCTGTATGTGTCCGAATACTAAAATTAATTCCATAAACAAACCATTATATCCCAGGGTTTACATCATTTCTAGAAAGCATTAAACAATGTTCTCAAACAATCTACGGGACAGTTCATTATCCAGGCTTAAAATACCCAGTTTATGTACTTTTACATTATAAGGGGAACTAGCTTTGTAAAAGCAAGGGAAACAACTATGGTGGAAGATGTACTAACCTGCAAACACGTGTGTATATACTTGAAACAGCTGAGCAGAAGGACTACATGATATTGCTGTATATGTGTAAACTATGAAAGTAAAACCTTTGATTGTGAGGCAAACTCTGCTAAGCCAATTACCTTCTCAAAATCCTCCTTGTTTTTCGGTGGTGGTAACATTGGAGCATTAGGATTCTTGAGGCGCTCTCTAGGCTGAGCATTAAAAGGCAGACCAGATGGTGGGGGTGGAAGGGTGTGCTCCATCATAGATGGGGGAATATAGACTGGGTGTGGAGGGATAGGCACCGCTTTTCCCCAACCTAGCTTCATTTCAAAGGACATAACCATTTTTCCTGTAATGACCAAAAAACAAATAGTGAGGGTATATAACTGTAGAGGTTATCTCCTGTCCAAACATCAGACGCACTTTATACTGGGTGGCTGGCCATCACCCACAGGTCCTATTCTAATAATATGAGTCACACACAGAATTTGCTGGGCTAGAGGATTACTATGCAGAGACCTGGCTGTGGGGAGAGCGAGCGTGTTTCCACTAGAACTCAGGTCAAAACGTAGATGTGCAAGTTGTTCTATTTGGACCACCAGGTGGCACCATAGCATGTAAGTACATGTAATAACTCTTCACTGGATCATTTTGCACAACCCCTTTTAACAGTTGTATGCTAACACCAGTAGCGGATTACAACAGGTCCATAGCCCGGGGCCTTGAGCTCCTGGGGGGCCCATGGCCACCCAAAAAGGCTTTTACTTTCATTAAGAGTATTGTCTCCTGGTTACAGTTCTGCCATAATTTGCAAAAAAGTGCTGCTTTTTTTTTTACCGCAATTTTGCACAAATCAAGGCATCATGACATTATTTATCCCGTACTATGAACACCACGTTAGTGCTGCCATAGTTAGAGTGCGTAGGGGGGCCCCAGGCTTAGGGAACATCCCAGGGCCTATGGCAAAGTTAATCCGCCCCTAGCTAATACATATATACATAGATACTGCTACTTCCATGCAGTGGGCTGACAAGGAGTTCCAATGTGAACTACAGACAGGCAGTTACCATAATCAACTAATCAGCCTGCTTCTAGAGTCGGAATAGTCGGTATAGAGACACTGCAGTTGTCCAGTCACCAGATGACAGAACTCCATTTCATAAATGAGACATGCAACACAGTATAAGTATTCAGAAACTGTTCTCAGGTTTACTATATAGACTACAAAAGAACAGCCGTTTTAAATTTGGGACAGAAATACACACATCTATTTCAACATACAACAAAAATTACCATTCAAGTTTTTCAGTGCTCTTTCTGCGTCTCGTCTGTTCATGAAAGCAACAAAACCACAGTTCCTTTCTCGCGCTCTCTCCTCATCTGTTCGTGGCCACATGATTTTTACACTAGCCAACGGGCCAAACCTCCCGAATTCCTGGCACAGCATCTCTTCATTCATCTGTACAATTAATCGATTTACATAATAAACAGGTTTTCTAAACTGCAATATACTGTAATATTTGTACATGCCACCAAAATACTTCCTGTACATATTAATGTCTAGTCATAGCAATGTCTTTTTGGACATAAAGCATTCATCGTTGAAAGCTCTAAAGGCAATTGCTAGACTATGAAGTCTAACAGGAACAGGACAATTATGCAGAGAACCCCTGGACAACGAAGTCAAAAAGGTTTTTCATTATATATATATATATATATATATATATATATAAAATCAGGGTCTGAGTATTCAGACAGCTACAGATTAGAACGGCTGAGAAAAGGTGCACATTTGATTTGAAACCCTCTCTCCCCACTAGTTTAGGTGAGCAAGACAGTCCCATAAATTTACATTAAGTCTTTCGATCATGACAGAGCCAGGAAAGAACATGCCAGGCACAGACTTTTTCAACTCACTCCCCTGATCACAGTCTGATGACTCATAGCAAGACAGATAAAAACTCTGACATTACTGATATAGCAAAGGTTTTCTGGTAACAGTTCCCATCGAGCATGTGACTGGTTGGAAATAAATAGCCTTGACTTCCAACCACCCTTCAGGGTGCTCGCACGATCAACATGTCGGTCTTATGACAGGAAAGGGGTTTTGCCATCACAAACATTTTGGCATATTACTAGGACCTATTTTTACTTCATTAGGATTTGATTATATGAAAACCACCAAGTGATCTGTGGAATAAACCAATGAACCCATCTACACTTCAAAAGAGGAAACATATCCAGTAAAAAAAAAGTTATAGATCATAATAGTATTACCTGAGGATTAATGTTTCCTAGATATAAATTAGTTGTGCTTGGATCCCCAACATCATGAGATCCAGGGGCATAGTCATCAAGAGCTGAGTAAGAAAGAGAGAGAGAAAAATGTTAATATAAAAGAAATTTGAGGAAAGAAGCAAACATTTAATATACTAAAAAGGTTACCACCAGAAGCTCTGTTTCTTCTTGACTGAGGATCCACTGTTAAAATACAAAAAAAGACCAAATTTAGATTTATAGCAGGTAATGTTTTTGTTTTTTTTATTTAAAAGGAGAAGTCCAGGCAGAAGTCCGGAGCTGCAGTATGCCTACACCAGCATTGCAGCCGGGGAAGTGCATGTTTCTTTTTATCCTCCCCCTCCCCGGCACTTATTAAAAAAAAAATAATAATAATCTTCCAGCCAGGAATTCTCCTTTAACACACACAACAAATAGAGTGTTCTGTCCCTTGGAAACTCCCCACGTTAATGGACGCTTGCACCTCTTGTAGGCATTGTGGACCTGTGCCACTTTGTCTATGGGAGGTAAGGAATAGGTCATGTGATATATGCATGTGACCTCCCTTATCACCTGTCTCAGAGTGTTAGCAAAGATGTTTTTGCATTTCAGTAAAAAAAAACCTAGGCAACACATTCACTTTAAGATCAATATGAATATGACCATCAATATGATATCAATGCCCAATCAGCTAATAAAGTTATCAATTGAAAGCTCCCATTGTTGCTGTTTTTATTTTTATAAAACGGTGTTTGAGCAGCTAGGGAGAGGGTAGGGAAACCATAATTACCCTAATTACTACCCCCCCCCTTGCCTTGCTTCAGCTGCTGACTGGTTGACAGGTCTTGTGCTAAGTACATAAGCTGGGTTCACACTACGTTTTTGCAATCCATTTAACGGATCCGTTATTTTTTATATATATATATATATATATATATATATATATATATATATATATATATAGAGAGAGAGAGAAAGTCAATGGAAAACCGGATGCACACAGTTGCATCTGTTTTTTGCAATTCGTTTTTCATTTGTTTTTGGTTTTTTTTTTCAAAAATGGATTGCAAAAACGTAGTGGGAATCTAGCCTAACTAACTAGAAGTAAAGCACACCAGTAAGTAGTGCTCTGTTAGAGAGGCAAGGTGGAGATGAGGAAAGCAAGTATGGTTTTCGCAGTCCCCTCCCAAACCTGCTTAAATACTGTATGTGGGAAAACCCCTTTAAGTGATAAAAATATAAAAGTATATACTATGGGCTTGAAATTACAAGGCTGGAATCTGTCAGCTAAACTCACAACTATATGCAATTTAGCTCATTATATTCACACAAAAAGTAGATTCTATTTTAGGTATACTTTTGGAAAATAACTGGGACCTATAAGAACTTGAGACCAAACTTGAGAACTAGGACCAAGAGAATAATTTTTTCCTTACTTGGGCGCCTCTGTCCTTCACCGTCTGTTTGCGGAGGTTCGAATCTGCTCATTCTGCCTTTTGTTTTGTGCCGTTCATCCCTCTCTTCCTGAATTCTAAAAAGGAAGAACAAATCAGGTAAGAACACAAGTCAGTCACTCAGATTGTAAAAACAAAATTTAGAATTATAAAACTAAACATAAGCACCATTTGTTAAGTGTAAAAAAAACCTTGCAAAAAAACACAGCTGTACATTTCCTCCTGTTGTATGCTACACTGTTACTTCTGTTGTGGTATATTACTGTTGTCTCCCGAGCTTGCTTCATAAAGCCGCTGGGCTTATTAATGAGGTACATGTACGTCATGGGTCCTTAAGTCACAAGCTCCCATGACGTTAAAGTACACCCCTAAAGGGAACCTGTCACCCCCCGTGCCGGAGTGACAGGCTCCCGACCCCCATTTAGAGCCCCCTATACTCACCTAATCCCGCCGGGTCCCGCTTCTGAAGGTGGTCGGGTGACGGAGATCTCAGCCGCTGCAGCCCGGCGCGCGCGCTGAGAGATGAGTCCAACACCCATAGAGAATGACAGGAGAGTCCAGCGCTCCGTCATTCTTTATGAGCGTTGGACTCATCTCTCAGTGCACGTGCCGGGCTGCAGCGGCTGAGATCTTCATCACCCGACCACCTCCAGAAGCGGGACCCGGCGGGATTAGGTGAGTATAGGGGGCTCTAACGGGGGGTTGGGAGCCTGTCACCCCGGCACGGGGAGTGACAGGTTCCCTTTAAGGGGTTAATACAAAATATGTGCTCACATCTTTGATCAAAGGAATTTTCTAACTGATCAGTTTTTGTTTTTAATTTAGCACTGATATTGCAATTCTGTGCTGGTGTATGAGAAGCCAGAATTAAGAGAATGTCACTGTACACTAGAAACAAAGATATACTTACTGCTTGAGTTCTTCTTTGAAAAGTTCCAAATTGCTTTTTTTCTTCTCCTTCTCTCCTTTCTTTAAAGGCTATTAAAAATTAATATTTCTGTTATTTAAGATTTAGGAGATTATCCATTTACACCATCAGTGCATGAATAGAGAAAGAGCAGTCTCAAAAAATAAAACCCTGCAAACGTCTTTTCACTGATAAGACAGGGTAAATTTAGAGCCCAAATCTTTAACTTTCCCCAGGGACCCCCCCCCCCTCTCTCTCATTAGCTGCTCATTATCAGGAAATCTCGACTCTTACATCAGTCGAGCCCTGTGTAACCTATGGAGAGGGGAGGGGGAGGAGGGAGATTAGTCGCCAGCAGAGAACTAAGGATTACACAGCGGGACCTGTGTGAAAGCCGGTATTCAGAGGTGAGAGAGGTCAATGCTGACTAGAGATGAGCGAACTGCTCGGACTTTTGGTCCTGGAATATCCTGGCCGCATATTAGCGGGATCGCAACTATGCGGCCGGGATCAAATGCATGATAATAGAGCGCCGATGCAGTCGGACCAAAAGCCTGACGGTCCGCTCATTCCTAGTGCTGACGTCAGAGGAGATACCCTGGTGATGTAGCTGTAAATGAGCTCTTTGTTGTCCTGTTTTGGTGCCTCATCTCCCTCAACCCCTTCCCCTTCCCCTTTTCATAAGAGAACCATGAAGACAGGGCGGAGAGCTTCAAACTGCTTTTTCATGATAAAAATGCATTTTTCAGCTAATAAACCCAATTACAAAGTTTCTTAAAATCGCCTGGACTATCGATTTCTGCAAATAAAATTTAAACGGCAATGACACTTTAAGCAATTGGAGAGGGTGGCCAGCAATTGCTTTCTTCACAATTTCTCAAAAAGGGTGCAACTAAGTACTAGGTATATATTAGCGAAGGGCAGAGACTTAAGAAACTCACTGTATAGGCACATGTAGACTGAAAGCTGGCAGAGGGGTTTCTTCTTGTATAGAATGCAGAGCATGTCTGCTGGGGTAGCCATTAACCTCAATGTGCCTGTGCTGCAATGTGAATGAACTGTATATGCAGATGTTGACAAAAGTGCAGGAGGGTGGAGGTTTTGAGCACAGAGGCAGAGCAGCTCTAGGGCAGAGATCCTAGTCCATGTTTTAGTTTTTTGCTTGCATCAAAGTACATTTTTCTGAGTTATTAAGTCACCGCTATTGGAAAGGTATGACAATTATCCTGAAGTTGCATTGTGCTAATCACTGATTTGTTCCTATGCAAATATGGGAATGACACATTCACTATAAGTGAATCCGTGACAAGTGATGCAGTCAAAAATTGCCATCAACTAGGCCCTCAGTGCTGAGGTACCACCAATCGATATATATACCATGGAGAAGTACACAGCTGAGTGCTTCTCTCAGTTATATCTAAAGATCATGGGTTCTCAGCAATGAGATGCCAACCGTTGTTTGTTTTTCAATTACACTAATCATTTAATATTCTGTATGTAACATTTGGCACAAAGCAATCACTTGTACTTGGAGCGCAATGTAAATATTTCTTTGTGACTCTGTATGGGGGCATACAGAAGCTTTTCTTCATGCTATCACATTCCTAATTATTTTAACATGTAGCTGTCATTATAAAAAAAAAAAATTGACATGTAAAAAGTTTTGACCGTCCCAGGTCTGATTGATCAGACTAGAACCGATGGGAAGAGAACAGTGCTAAAGCGTGTAGTCTTACATTACAAAACTTACATTATGAGCTTGACTCTTTCTCTACTAGAGCACGTTCTCTTCTGCTTGTTCTCCCAATCGTTACAGGTCTGAACAATCAGAGACATGTCAAAAGTTTTGATTGGTCTGGTTCTATGACATGTAGAGATGGAAGACTCTCACAGCATCCAAGATATCAGCAAAGTCCAAACTTTATTATAACATTCAATTTTTCTCAAGACCTTTGACAGTCAAAACGTTGAATTTCTTGTACCAGATGTTATAATAAAGCTTGGACTGGGATTGTGGACTTTCCTGCGTGCATCAACCACTGTAACTTAGGTGTTAACTTTTTTTATAATGACAGGTACACTTAAAATATGAGGCTCAAACTTGCATTTCGCTGATAGATTTTTTTTTTCTCTATTTTATTCTAGTATGTGACATTATATACAAGGAAATAATCAATATGCGGGAACTCTGAACTTATACTTTTATTGTTTGTGACATGTGATTGGGTCAGATCTGTATCCACAGAAGTTTTATGTATATATTGTACTCTGCTAGAAAACTGCATGAAGACACTCCTGATTGTAAGGTACTAGATTCACCTTTCCACAATGTCCCAGTGTCTAGATATACACTCACTGGCCACTTTATTAGGTACACCATGCTAGTAACGGGTTGGACCCCCTTTTGCCTTCAGAACTGCCTCAATTCTTGGTGGCATAGATACAACAAGGTGCTGGAAGCTTCCTCAGAGATTTTGGTCCATATTGACATGATGGCATCACACAGTTGCCGCAGATTTGTCGGCTGCACATCCATGATGCGCATCTCCCGTTCCACCACATCCCAAAGATGCTCTATTGGATTGAGATCTGGTGACTGTGGAGGCCATTGGAGTACAGTGAACTCATTGTCATGTTCAAGAAACCAGTCTGAGATGATTCTTGCTTTATGAGATGGCGCATTATCCTGCTGAAAGTAGCCATCAGATGTTGGGTACATTGTGGTCATAAAGGGATGGACATGGTCAGCAACAATACTCAGGTAGGCTGTGGCGTTGCAACGATGCTCAATTGGTACCAAGGGGCCCAAAGAGTGCCAAGAAAATATTCCCCACACCATGACACCACCACCACCAGCCTGAACCGTTGATACAAGGCAGGATGGATCCATGCTTTCATGTTGTTGACGCCAAATTCTGACCCTACCATCCGAATGTCGCAGCAGAAATCGAGACTCATCAGACCAGGCAACGTTTTTCCAATCTTCTACTGTCCAATTTCGATGAGCTTGTGCAAATTGTAGCCTCAGTTTCCTGTTCTTAGCTGAAAGGAGTGGCACCCGGTGTGGTCTTCTGCTGCTGTAGCCCATCTGCCTCAAAGTTGGACGTACTGTGCGTTCAGAGATGCTCTTCTGCCTACCTTGGTTGTAACGGTTGGCTATTTGAGTCACTGTTGCCTTTCTATCAGCTCGAGCCAGTCTGCCCATTCTCCTCTGACCTCAACAAGGCATTTCCGCCCACAGAACTGCCGCTCACTGGATGTTTTTATTCTTTTTCGGACCATTCTCTGTAAACCCTAGAGATGGTTGTGCGTGAAAATCCCAGTAGATCAGCAGTTTCTGAAATACTCAGACCAGCCCTTCTGGCACCAACAACCATGCCACGTTCAAAGGCACTCAAATCACCTTTCTTCCCCATACTGATGCTCGGTTTGAACTGCAGGAGATTGTCTTGACCATGTCTACATGCCTAAATGCACTGAGTTGCCGCCATGTGATTGGCTGATTAGAAATTAAGTGGTAACGTGCAGTTGGACAGGTGTACCTAATAAAGTGGCCGGTGAGTGTAGATCAAAGTATACGATTTTATAACGCAATTGCGAGTTTTCTTTTTTTCTCCACTGTGTAAAATGTAAAAATGGTCTTGGCAGTGAAAGGGATGGGTTAAACAAGAACATTTGAAATAGATTTACTTTCCCATAAAAACACAGCCATTGGTAAGACATTTTTATTTCTTACTGGTTTCTTAGGTTCCATGGGTATAATCTGAGGGGGTGGTCTTTCAATAGGTGCTTGCTGAGGTTTGGGCTCAGAAAACCGTGAGGAAGGCTTATACAACTTGCCCTTCTTTTCATCCAAATCATGTTCTTCTGAAATATAAGAGAGGAGTATTTACTATACATTGGGACTGATCTGTAGGACCCAGTAATAATGCATAAGTAATGTAAAATAATAATGCCCCCTTCACCAATAATAAATCCCTCTTCCCTAGTAATAATTCCCCCTGTAGCCATTTTTAATAATCCGTGAGACTCCTGAAGCCATGCGCCTGCTCTCCTTTCGTTTTCCTGCTGCTGGTGAAAAGAAGGTGAGTGGAGTCAGGAGTGGTGGTGATTGGCGTCAGAACATTGCTGAATGCTAGTAACGTCCCAGCGCCAAAAGCTTTTTTTTTTTTTTTTTAAACACCTCTGAAGTACGCATACTGCAGGTTAAGAAACACTGCTTAAGACTATATCTGGCTTCAAGACTCTGAAGCTACCCCATTGCCTGGTAACCCTGCTTATTGAACTACACACCACATATAGTGATGAGGTAGACATGGTAAAATGCTACAGAAAGTTCTCCTGTTGCTGCATGGTTTTTGTACAGTTACACTCATTTAGAAATGTCTTGCAGGGTTCTACCTTAACTGACCCAACATTTAAAGACCCCAGGCTGTCCAAAAGCTGGTCCCAAAGGCATGGAAGGGCCTAAACAAAGCATGTTGTTTTAGGGCTGCAACCATTCTGTACAGTGTATGTTGCTGTACTGTCTAATCAGACTTCAATATGCAATTATGTATGTTGAGGATACAATAGCGTGTTGGTCTCATGACACGCACATACCTTTTGTGGGATTGACAACGCCCCCCCTGACAAATGTTTTTACTTTGCTGGCATCGCCTCCTTCAAATGCAGCAAGGAATTCCTCATAAATCTCTGCGGCAGCTTTTTCATCTTCCTGTGTAATATAAAGAGAAACCACTGTACCTTAATGTTCAAATCAAATAACGTGGTAATAGGTTGTCCTTCTATAGGTTATAAACACAATGATACATCATTATAGGGACAGCAGGGACTGATTTTTTTTTATAGTGGGAAATAGGGTTTCTCTTTGTCTGGAGGGCCACGAAAGAAAGCTAGGAGAATTGGGACATCTTGAGTACAAGTGTATAAAATGCAGCTTTCCTCACTTTGGTGTCTAAGGCTGCATTCCCACGTTCCGTGATCCTGACTGATCACGGACGTGGAATGCATGTACCGGAACCTGTATTCATAAGCACCGCGCTGTAGTAACAGCACCGCGCGGCTGATTCATTACAGCACGGCACTTATGAATACAGTCTCCCCCGCTCCCAGCATCTAATTACAGATGCTGTCCGGGCGCGGGGGGACTCCGGTACATGCATTCCACGACCGTGATCAGTCAGGATCACGGAACGTGGGAATGCAGCCTTAGTAGAAAACAAATTAAGCAGCAGCACACATGTGCAGCCTGCAGCTCCATTCATCAGGGACTTTGATGCCCCCACACTGAAGATGAAGGGGTCCCCAGCAGTCAGATTCCCCCCCCCCCCCAAAATCTCTTAGTTATACCCTATCCACATAACTTCTGATGGGAATACCCCTGTACCCCATGGAAAACTAAAGGATATGACAAAACTGATCAGTGTGGGGTCACTTAGCAATGCTATAATACATATAGAGCTAAAAAACTGAAGGTGCAGCAGCCTCTTTAATCAAAGCCTTGTGGATGTCCTAGCAGTCAGACCCTCACGATCAGTTTTAGCACACCTTGCTCCTGGGAGTAAGGAAGTGATTTATTACAACACAAAAAAACCTGCTGAATCATCACGTGTACTGACTGGCATTATGGGTCAGAAACCTAATCTGTCTTCAATCATATTTGTTGCATGTGTCAGTATACGCGGAGATGCTTACCTCAAGCACATTTATTCATCTGACAGAAGCAAAAGTGTGTCATTTTGGCCTCTTGGCAAATACATGCCAGTAAGGGCTGGGCGGTATGGCCACACAAAAAATATAATCTCAATTTAACATTATGGGCAATTCACGATTTAAATCTTGATTTTTCTTTTTTTTTTGTTTTGTTTAGTGAATATAATATTTCTTTCCGTGCAGGCACCTCAGATACTATTTTAAATGTGTTTTAGGCAGTAGAATTCCCCATATACATATCCTCCAGGTTGGTGGTCCTCCTAGTAGTTAGCCTTCCCCACCCAATAAATTGTACTCCTCTTTAAGGCCGCATTCACACGTTCATGTGTTCTGCATGGAGCATGGATGTGGAATGCAGCCTTAGGGTACCCCCTTGCTTTCTTTGTGGTTAATCCCCCCAGCAATAAACATCCTCCCCTGTAGGTAATTCCCACACTGTGAGCATCCTCCCACCTGTAAGAATTGTCGCCTTTGTAAAAAAAATAAACACACACATACCCACCTGGCTTCTGGACAGTCCCTCAACTTCTCTTCCTTTAAAGTGACACTGTCACCTCCTTTGTGCATTCTGACATCTCTACACAGGTGTAAAGGGTCAATTTAGCGGTTTTGATACCTTATTTTATATCATACGCCATGGTGCTTGTTCAAGTAAAAAGTCATCTTTTATCAACTGCAGATTGTGTTAAGTGGGCGGGGCCTCGTGACATTAACACCACTTAGCCCCGCCCATAACATCACAGTTGGCCCCGTCCCCTCGCCGGCCATTGGAACAGGCTGTCCAAAAGGTCTAGACCCCACCCCCTTCACGTCGGCCAACCAATGGACATCAAGGAGGCGGGGCTAAGTGGTGCTGATACCGAGAGGCCACGCCCACTTAATACAACCTGCAGTTGATAAAAGGACACTTTACTTGAACAAACACCATGACGTATCATATGAAATAAGGTATGAAAAACGCAAAATTTACACCACCTGTGTAGAGATGTCAGAATGCACAAAGGGGGTGACAGTGTCACTTTAAGCACTGCCACTGTGCCTGAGAGCTGGAGGAGACAACAGCCTCCTGTGGCCGGAGGCAGAATTCTGCCTGCAGGCACAAGAGTGACTGGCAGGGCAGAGAGCCAATGGCTGCATGCTCTGTCAGTCCACTGTATTTACCTGTAAGGGCCCATTAGGAACCCCTATGGTTATTTACACAGATGCAGGAACGAAATTGGGCTGGCCTCAGTATCCTCCTACTTAAACCTTTATGTACTGCAGCGTGTAAGTGACAAAAAAAGGTTTAAATGGGTAGTGCGGCGGTAAAGAATTATTCACAGAATAACACACATTACAAAGTTATACAACTTTGTAATGTGTGTTATGTCTGTGAATGGCCCCCTTCCCCGTGTCCCACCACCCCCACCCCTGCACCCGGAAGTGTGGTGCGCTATGCATACCTGGCACGTGCCGACTCGTCTCCGATCTTCAGTCAGTGAAGTCATCTTCGGACGGCCAGGCCGAATACCTCCGACCGTTCTGAGTGCCGGCCCCCCTCTGCCACGTCATCAGCTGCTCAGCCGTAATTGGCTGAGCCAAACTGTGCTCAGCCAATCGCGGCTGAGCAGCCGATGACGCGGCAGAGGGCAGCCGGCAATCAGGACGGGCGGAGGGATTCGGCCCGGCCGTCCGAAGATGACTTCAATGACTGAAGATCGGAGAAGAGTCGGCACGTGACAGGTATGTATAGCGCACCACACTTCTGGGTACATGGGTGGGGGTGGTGGGACACGGGGAAGGGGGCCATTCACAGACATAACATACATTACAAAGTTGTAGAACTTTGTAACGTGTGTTATTCTTTGAATAATTCTTTACCGCCGCACTAGCCCTTTAAGAGCAGAAGACAAGGAGATTTCTACTTTGTCACAGATTTGATCAGTCTCACTGCTGAGGCCCCACCGATTAGAAGAACAAGCTGGGAGAAGTATGCAGCAGCACATTTTACTCCCTGGTTCATAGGTATCTTCATCCAGTGTTTCCGGCTGGTTCTCCTAACTGGTGGGTACCTCAGCAGTGAGCAGCATGTCAATATTATTATTGTTATTATTTACTATGAAGTGTTACACCATTCCCTTGCAGAAAATACAATACCCCCAAGACCTGTTAGAGGTGTCTTACCTTCTTTTTCAGCTCCTCTTGCTCTTTCTTGCTTAGTGTTCTCTTTGCAGCACTCATTTTCCCAATGCTAAATGCTTTAAGCTTACTCTCCAAAAGAGGTTGCTGCAAGTACAAAAATAGAACTTTGTCAACACATTAAGATGCAAACATTTATACTCCACACAATCACATCCATTGCAGACAATGTGCCATAAAATAAAAAAAAAGCAGAAGGTTTTACAGATCCAATTTAAGACAATGGGTCCATGGGGAGGACTGCAACAGCATGGAATCCCACCCCTTATTCTTGTCTATCACCCAAATAGCACCTGCCTACAAAAGGGATCCATTAGGTAACTAATATTTAGCAATTTTTCGTAAATAGGCCTTGCCTCGATAAATGGCCACAGATTACATTTAATGCCATCAACCTCTATCACAGTTTATAGGAGTTACAGCCCCCTCCCAACCCATCTCCTATTCATATACTTCCATCTCTCTGCTCCAAATAAGAGTACAGTACCCTATGGAACTTTCTGCATTTAACCTCCCTGTGTTGCAGAAGGTCAGGTATGAATCTGTGTGACAAAGCATTGGATAGTAAGATGGAAGAATGGATGGATGAAAATACAAACAGGGCTGTGGAGTTGGTAAGCCACAGCTCCGACTTAAACGCCGACTCCTGAATTTTATCAGGACCGACTCAGACTCCTTTATAATGGCCAGTCAGATACCAGGGGAGTTATTTATCACACTGGCTCAGCAGCTTCTCCCTAATGTCCTACATGATCCTGGGGCGACTTCTGAAGGAATAAGGAAAGATATAAAGCAGATTCTCCTGTGTGTGCAGTGGATGCAGCCAGTCTCCAGCCCCCATGTCCTGAACTACTCACAACTAGACTAGATGGAGCAGGTGGTCTTTTCCTGCTGACAAACTACTATGTTTCTAACTAAATATTCTCCAAACTTAAAGAAACACTGCTAACAATGCCAGATACCTGTAATATAGAGGTCAGTCATAGTGATATAGAGGGGGGTCACACATAGTGATATAGAGAGGTCACTGTGGGTGTGGGGGCACGCCATAGCGCGCACACACACACAGCCTGCTGCAGCCATGGCGTACACATACACAACTGCAGCCATAGAACACTGAAAACAGAGGTTACTGCTATACTACTTATGTCTTCTACTCCTCTATATTACACAGGATATCACTGCTGCTCATATACAGTCATCCAGCATCCAGGAAGAGAAAAGCACAGATCTCTCCCCCGACCCCCCCCCCCCCCCCCCCGCACACACACACACACACACACACACACACACACACACACACAATGGACTCTTCCAGCTCAGAAACAAACTGCCAAATAGTGACCGACAACTTTTCCATGACCACCATTATGTAATAGGGCCAGTGTCCTAGTAGAATGTTGCTCCTAATATATATTAATGACCAAAACTTCTAAAATTCATATCAAAACTCAATTTTAAATTGTTCTAAGATTTTTTTTTTAAAAGCTGGAGTCGGAGTTGTAACTAGTTTTGGCTGGAGTTTGAGTCAGAAAAAATGTACCGACTCAATCTCCAGTCAAAACTAATTACAACTCCGACTCCACAGCCCTGAGTACAAGTTGCATGAAAATGGATGGATGAAAGTTGCGTGGCAATTGTTTTAACTGACTAAACAATGCCATCTGACATGCTAAGAATACATTCCTACACAGTCACTACTGTGCTGAATAAACAAGCAAAAGTGATTCCAATAGCTAACATGGTGGTCACATAATGCAATAAATGTGTATGGTCAGAAAATGGCATTAAAATCAGGTTTAGAGTATAAGCTTTAACTGTGGCACACTTGTCAGCTGCTCTGCACAGCCTGGGCCATGTTAAGCGAAATCATTTCAAACATTCCTTTCAGGTTGCAAAAAGATTCTGCCTCCAGTGTAAGTGGGGTTTAGCGTCCCACTAAAATGGAACTAACTTATACAAACTGCGCATCCACAACAGAAATACATGTGCTAACCTTGTAGAGGGTCCTCAGTACTTATTAACATATTCTAAGGAAAGTTTCACATGTAACTGTTCCACAGCAGATTTCAAGCTGCGAGTTTGCAGCGAAATCCGCTGCGGATCCTGGTAGTGTGAAGTTGAATGGGTCACATACCCGTAGCAGAATTTTCATTCCGCTGCCAGTATGTGATCCGCCCCCTTTAACCCTCCGCACCCCCCGGGCCAGAGCATACATCACTTGCTCGGTGCCACATTTGTGTGTGAGGCTCCTGGCTCCCCATCAGCCAATCAGTGCACGGCAGCACTAATTGGCTGATGGGGAGCAAGGGGAGCCAGGAGCCTCACATACAGCTGCGGTGCAGAGCAGGTAATGTATGCTCCGGGCCAAGGACTGCGGAGGGTTAAAGGGGGCAGATCACATACTGGCAGCTGAATGAAAATTCTGCTGCGGGTATGTGACCCATTTAACACTACCAGGATCCGCAGCGGATTTCACTGCAAACTTGCAGCGTGAAATCCACTGCGGAACCGTTACATGTGAAACTACCCGGAGGATTTATGGAGAGATCTTGGGGTATGTACAGACCTGTATATGAACTTGCATACAAGTTGTAGCTTAGAAAACTATTCAAATTCTTGCTGCTTATGGAAAGTGCAAATCCAGCAATACTTCCTTTATAGAGATGAGCGAATAGTGAAATATTTGATTCGATTCGAATAGCTCCCGATATTCGACTATTTGATCGAATATCAAATCCCATAAGTCTATGGGAGAAAAATCATTGGGACTTGGAAATTAAGATTCGACCCCTAGAAGGTCACCAAGTGCCCAATGAAACCTGAGAAAATGATGCCAACACCTCTGGAATGCATATGGGACAGCAGGGGAAGCATGCCTGGGTACATGAACGTAAAGTAGAAGTGTACCTTTTGGTCTAGCGGTACTTGCCTACGTATTAGGTGGTGCGTAATATTAGCGTATGTTTGTTTCTTGTTTATTCAGTACACTTGTGAAATACAATTGTTTGCAGAGTTATATGTTGCACAGCCAGTGATATGAATTGGACACATGAATATACTGCATATATATATCCACTTTCAGTATTACGCCACTATCACAGATTATCAACTATAGACTCTAAACACAATATAACCGCTTTGTATAATGTGCAAAACAAGAGTCCGTGGAGTCTCGGTTGCGAGTCTTAAAACACGGGATAGCCAGATATCTCTAGCCTGTTGCCACGGGGTGCCTCCATGATGGGGAGAGCACCACCCCACCCTGATAGATATCCCCTTAAGTCCCACTCAGTTGCGAGTATTGGAACATAAATAGGGAAACAACAGGGTGGCCCCTTTTTGTCAACATTATCTCAAGGTGCGAGTATTGAGATCATGACAAGGGCTTGAAATCTTCAGAATGGCTGGTCAGCTGACAGGCCACACTCAGCCAATCACAGGCCGCGGCGGTCCCGGCCTGTGATTGGCTGAGCGCGCCGTCAGCTGACCGGCCATTCTAAAGATAGAGCGCGCGGGGACCCGGGGAAGAAGACAGCGCAGAGAAGAAGCCTGGACAGGTAATGTATGTTGCTGCTTGTCAAATCGTCGGTCGTCTGCCGCGCACCGCTATTCAACCGTAGCGATGCGCGGTGGGGAAACGATGATTTTAGGTCTGGCCCTAAATGAACGGTCAGCCGATGACACGATCATCGGCTGATCGTTCTCTCATTTCACCAAACGATAATCGGCCGAATCAGGCCAAATGGGGCCGATCCGGCCGATTATCGTTACTGTGTAATAGGGCCCTGCCTACTCCTAGTGCCTGTCCCCACCCCCTGCATGTTTATTGGTTGAAAAAAAGCGCCAGGGGATGTGGGAGGGAGACTCAAATTTTTACTGCGTTTTAGCACGAATATTTGACCGCGGTCGAATAACTCGAATAGCGTACTACTCGAATAGTATTCGCTCATTTCTATTCCTTTACAGTCAAACCTGGGGAACAAGTCCAGCACACGTATTCATTGTGTCTCCTACTGGCTAACGTCAGCTAGGCTGTCTCATACATCCTAAGATGCTAAGAGCCAATAAACCTAGAAATAGGCCGCTGGTAATTAAAGGGGAACTCCGGTTAAGATTTATCCTTGGTCAATCTTCACCCTAAGCTTGTTTGTGAGGGGAAGATACTACAAGACAGGGTTCAGTACCTGGCAGTTGGATCTAATGTGCAAAGCATGCTGGGAGATGTAGTTTCCGAGGTGGGTGCCATGATTTAATACTGGGATAATTTGTAAAAGCTTCAATCTGGGGCTAGGAGCAGCGTAGACAAGAAGAAAAGGTGTCAAACAATTAAGAGTGTACCTATACGTTTTTTGTGCATTTTTTTAATGGGATCACTAGCGTTCCCCTTTAACCCCTTCAAGACAGAGCCCATTGATGCCAGGATGCACAGGTCAAATTAATGCAATGTTCCTATCCGCCTTCTAAGAGCCATACCGCTTTTATTTTTCCACCTACAGGGCTAGTAGGGGTGTCATTTTCTGCGTCATTAAATATATTGGTGTAACAGAAAAATTTTGCCTTTTATTATTTTTTTCCTCATGTATAATTTAAAAATAAACAATCTTGTAGTTTTTATTTTTTTCGTTTGCGCCATTCACCGCGCAGGAACAATAATGTGATATTTTAATAGATCGGACAATTCCGCACGCTACGATATACAATGTTTAATTTTTTTAATATATTTATATTATTTTTTTTTACTATGGGCAAAGGGGTACTTTAAATTTTTATTGGAAGGGGGATTTATAAAGGTTTTTTAATACTTAAAAAAATTACACTTTTTTTCAACTGTAAAACATGCAATCATTAGGTTGCATATACTGATCTATGCTATGCCATAGCATAGATCAGTGTTATCCGCGATCCATGCATAGAGCCTGCCTGAGAGCAGACTCTATACATAGATCGCCCATCTGACAGGACGGAGGTAAGTGGATTACCCCCACCTGTCGGAACAAGCGATCGGGACCTTCGCAGCATGGCTGCCTATGACTGAGTACCTTAAATGCAGAGATCACACTGTTTAAGGAGTTAATGACAGGCAGCTGCGAGATCGCAGATGCCTCTCATTACCCTCAGCTCCCCGGGCACTGATGTGTGCGGGACCGCTCTCAATGCAGTGGTCCCGCACACAGTCAGCCCCTGAAGTCAGGAACATAGATATACATTCCTATACACGGGGTATGTGTAATATGAACGTATAGCTACGCATTACTGACGTGAAGGGGTTAAGGAGCACTCTGGTCAGAATTACTCTTTCATGTGTTTACAGTCTATTAACCTCTTCCCAAAACATGATGTACCTGTATATCGTGTACCAGGTGGGGAAATGTGTGCAGGGGGCTGATAAGCCCAACCCACTCAATACAGCCCTAGGGAGCTCCTGGAAAATATAGATACCACCTATAGGGGTTATAACATGCTGATGAAAATATAAAATTAAAATAAATTAAGAGAAACTATGGATTGCCTTCACACTTAAAAGGTTAAAAACATGTTAGTTAACCACAGAGTGAATGGCATAAAAATAGTCCTCACCCAAAGCAGAATCCATTTTTTTTTTAAAACACAAAATTCTTGCAGATATTTGGAATGACTAAAGCTATGCCCCCCCCCCCCTCTTCACCCCAACGTTGCATGTGCCTAACAATGGGATTTCTATTTGTTTAAAGTATGATTTGTGCTAGAAGTGAGGAAATATAATTACTACGGTCTTGGGTTCACTTCCCACTCAAATACTAAACATACAACATAATGCGCACATTGTGAACAAAGATCTGCAGGAGATTGGTATACATGGTACTCAAGCAGCACGTCTTAAGTCTTTCAATGTCTTTGTACTTTGTAGCTAAGTGGTAAAAAGCAAAGGCGCTTCTCTAAAGAAAAACAGAAACACCTCGAGCGGAATTACATTTCTTTCCTGATGTGCATCTGTAAAAAATTAACCATTTGTACAATCTATATCTATAGTCCAATAAGCTGAAAAAGTCCAGCAGTTAACTTAGAAACCATAAATATATTCTTTATTGGCCACACAGCTTCCATGTAATGTGTAATCGGAAATTTTATTCTGTAAAAGCTGTTTCATTGCAGTAGTGTTGTGGGGCAGCGGCAGTTTCACTGAAAAACAGAGTTCAGTGACAGTACCACAGTATGTGAACACAGCCTGAGGCCCAGATTTATCAATCTGTGTATATTTATATTAAAAAGTAAATAAATAATAAAAAAAAAAAAAAAAGCAGTTTGATTTGCCCACAGCGCAGCCTTCATTTTACCAGAGCCTAAACATTTAGCAGCGGATATTAAAAGGGTTGTCCGGCGATAAAAAATTATTCACAGAATAACACACATTACAAAGTTATACAACTTTGTAATGTATGTTATGTCTGTGAATGGCCCCCTTCCCCGTGTTTCCCCCCACCCACGCTAGACCCGGAAGTGTGGTGCATTATACTCACCGCATCTCGTGTTGTCCACGGTCTCCGATCGTCAGCAGTGACGTTGGCCTCCCGAAGAAGACGTCACTGCTGAGGATCGGAGACCGTGGTCGGCACGTGACAGGTAATGTATAGCGCACCACACTTCCGGGTACACGGGTGGGGGTGGTGGGACACGGGGAAGGGGGCCATTCACAGACATAACATACATTACAAAGTTGTATAACTTTGTAATGTGTGTTATTCTGTGAATAATTTTTTATCGCCGGACAACCCCTTTAAACCTGATGTGCATAGATTAGGAAAAGGATATATGCTGTCCAAAAGCAAATATAAAAAAAATCATACCTCTGTTAGTGGTTTTACAACTCAGCTCCATTCACTTCAATTCTATAAGAAATTCTATAAGAAAGCAGCCATGTATCTGCCATGTATGAATACTCAGAAAAAGGCTTTCCTTTGATGCCATATTCTAAGGAGCCGAGCTGTTATACCAGACTAATGGTGTTTACACAGATTATCTGACATTATTGAAGCCAAAGCCAGAAATGGATTCAAAAAGAGTAAAAATCTCAGTCTTTCCTTTATTACCTGTTTATAGTCTTTACCTGGCTTTAGTTTCAATAATCTGTCTGTGAAAACACACCCTAAGGGTATGTTCACACTGAGTAAAATAGGCGTAATTCCCTGGTGGAACTCTCCACTGCAGAATTACGCCTGCCTCAGTGTGTCATATCATCTCAATGGGAGAGTGCGCGCTCCTCCGCAGCCTGCGGAGGAGCGGAAACCCTCTCATTCACTCACAGAGAGACACCGAGCACGGTGGGATTCTGTGAAGGAGAGGTCCGCCATGGAATTCCACCTTATTTGCTCAGTGTGAACATACCCTTAAGGGTATGCTCACACTGAGTAATTCAAGCGGAATTCCGCCTGTCTCAGTGTGTCATAGCATCTCTATGGGAGAGCATACACTCCTCGCTGCGGCAGCTCTCCGCTCAGAGAAGTGACATGTCACTCCTCTGAGCGGAGAGCGGCGGCAGCGGAGGAGCGCATGCCCTCCCATAAATGGGCTGTGACACACTAAGACAGGCGGAATTCCAGGGCGGAAAGTTCCGCCATGGAATTTCGCCTGATTTGCTCAGTGTGAACATACCCTAAGTCAGGCATACATGGACAGTGCTATTAGTGGCGAGAAAAACCAAGGTGCACCAGCAGGTACTGTGGGTTCTCTTTTTTGATTTGTGGAGTTGCAGAGGTCAGACCCCTTCTGATCACACATCAATAGACTATCCACGTTGATCTCTAGCACAGTAATAGTGGGTGATGAGTGTTTACATACCCTGCTTGATAGAAGCTGCTCTGGAAAAAGAATATGTTCAATACCATTTATAACCACTGCTGATAAAAATACGCATGTGGCCTTTAAAGGGGTACTCCAGCAGGGGGGTGGGGCACTTTTTTGCTGTGACCAGCGGCAGGTCCCGCTTCACAGCGCTCCGGCCCCGGCCGCTTCCTGGTGTCTGACGCGGGTCCGAGACGATACGTCTCAGGTACGATCAGCCAGTCAGTGACAGAGGCGGGATCTGAGCGGACTTGAATCGGATTCCACCTCCTTCACTGACTGGCTGAGCGGACCTGAGATGTCACGTCTCGGGCCCGCGTCAGACACCAGGAAGCGGCCGGGAACCGGGTACCGGAATGCGGGACCCGCTGCTGGAACCAGGGAGGTGAGTGGACGTCTTTTCCCTGAGCCACCTCCTAGCCGATCCCAGCAAAAAAGTGCGCCTTTCCCCCCGCTGGGGTACCCCTTTAATAAAGAAATTCCAAAATGTTTACAAATGTTTTGCCCCTTTGCAGATGGTCTGCAAGTCTCTAATACCTGGTGGGCAATACTCTTGTACAAGAGAAAGTAACAAGGTCTACCATAAAAGCCATACTTTAGCACCAGTGTTTACTATGTACAATCTTCACTGTACAGCCTGTACCTGACATGGCATTAGTCTTGTATGTAACAGAAAGGAAAAGGTAAAATGTCATCAGCATTAGTAGTGCTAGGCAGATGGGACTTTGAGTGATCACATTTCAGTAAAATGTTAATAAGCGGTTACAATTACTGCAGAATCCGACTGACGTCAGCTCCATTCACATGAAGGTTTCTGCAGATGCCGCAGGTACAGGTCAGCAACCCATCAAAAAGGTTTGTCAGTGTATACTGCAAAGCGTTCCCAGCAGGCCTATTGATTTTATTGAGCCAAATGTAGTCTATAGAAGGAATGCTTTTAGATAAAGGCTGACACGATTATGGTGTGTAATCGATCTATTGGTCCCTCGAACGTGGTCTAAAGATAGAGCGTCCATCACATGGCACGTTACATAACATTCACAACTGCAGCCCAATAAAAACAAAAAAGTCCCAGGGTTACGATGAGTCTGTAAGCAGAAACGGCTCCATGGAGGACAGAAATAGCCCAGCGATCAGAGGGCGGCGGACTGCTCACCCCATCAGACACCAAAGGCCACTGCGCTGGGCTACTGATGAAAGACACTATAGTCAAAGGGACTTATACGCCGAAACAATGTAGAAGTGTAGCCGACACACAACACTCAGTGGTTAGGCCTGTTTTACTTGTATCCATGCTTCTGTGCTGTACATACTGATGAGCACTCTTCTACATGAAACATAGATAGAACAATAATAGGATATAGATACATATTAGCGACATATTACAGTACACAAGATACTTGGGAAATATGGACGTAAACGCACAAGTCTGAGAGTAGCCTCGGGCTGTGTTCACATCTTTTGTCAATTCTGTTTTCCTGTTTCTGTCACAATAATATATAAGGGAAAGAAAAGAAAAAAAAAAAAAAAAGAAGAAGTGGGAAGTCAGATTTGTCACACAACACCACACACCAATGGTTCCTGATAGACCCCACTGACTGATAACGTCAATTGCGTTGGCAGGAAAAGCAGCGCTGCACTATTTTACTCTCTGATTTAAGTTATATAATTACTATCATCAGCTAATATCCAGAGTAACCATCATGTGCAGCATATACTGCAGCAAGACAGGCTGTGAGTCACTATATAAGGTCCTGGTAGGTTGTCACAGGTATCACAGAGACAACATATGGGTCCAACAGATGCTCAACTGGGTACAAATGTGGGGGAATTAGGGGGCCAGGGTGGTAGTCTGGAGTCGGAGTTTTGCTCTTCCAACCAATGTGTGATATTTCTTGACATGTTACATTGTCTTGCAGGAAGATTCCACCCACCCCAGGGCAGACAATCAGCATATGTGGATGTATGATCAGTAAGGATGGAGTCTTACTCGAATCGGCTGAGAGCACCTTCCACATGGATCTGTGGTCCAGAGAATCCGACACTCACCCCAGACCATAACACTGCCGCCGCCACCAGCTTGTGTTTTTCCAGCAATGGTTGCAGGGTGCTTGTTCTCTGATGTTTCTCACCCGACTAACATCCATCCGTTTGATGATGCAAAAAGTGTGACTCATCGGAGAAGGCGACTCTTTAGCTATCAGCAGAGCTCCGATCCTGATACTATTGTGAAAACTGAATCCTTTTCTGCTGCTGTGCTATCAGAGGTGCAGGGACCATCCATCAGCATCAGAGCCCTACATACAATAGGGATCACTGAACTGTTAGACCCATCTGGTAGCATCCTGGTTCTTTTTCGCCGTGAACTGCCACCCTTGGCTGAAGAGCCAATAATAATCACCTGATAAGTCTTTTTAGCCATGAAAGTAGTGAGGATAAAATATACCCACCAAATATACCACATGACTTTCTTCATAAGCCACGCACTGCCAACATCAAAAGTAGGAAGTGGCTATAATAATGTGACTGGTTGGCACAGTTTACTCTGCAGTTACCACTCCTGATGTTGGCTGGTAGAAACATAAAGGGTTATTCAGAGTTAAAACACATCACCTATCTGCAGCATGGAGCTAGATGCCAGATCACATGGGCTCTGTGCCCTGGGATCCTTCACCATCTTGAGAATGGGGACCTAAGAATGGAGCAGGTCATTCACACCGCTGCTGCTATATGTATTGTCTATGGAGCATGCCTGAGATTTTGATATCTACCCTTGGATACAAGCAGAAAGGAAACAGGGCAGCCTAGATGGACCTGGTGGACTTTATTCATCTATGTTTTATTTCTACAGTCTGGCACTATATAAAATACACTGTGACAGTGACCTGCCTTATATACAATCGCCTATGACAGTGACCTGCCTTATATACAATCGCCTATGACAGTGACCTGCCTTATATACAATCACCTATGACAGTGACCTGCCTTATATACAATCACCTATGACAGTGACCTGCCTTATATACAATCACCTATGACAGTGACCTGCCTTATATACAATCACCTATGACAGTGACCTGCCTTATATACAATCACCTATGACAGTGACCTGCCCTATATACAATCACCTATGACAGTGACCTGCCCTATATACAATCACCTATGACAGTGACCTGCCCTATATACAATCACCTATGACAGTGACCTGCCCTATATACAATCACCTATGACAGTGACCTGCCCTATATACAATCACCTATGACAGTGACCTGCACGACACAAAATACACCATGGCAGTGATCTGCACTATATACAGTCCCCCGTGGCAGTGACTTGCACTATGTACAGTACCCCATGGCAGTGCCCTGCACTATATATGCAATACCCCATGGCAGTGACCTGTACTATATACAGTACCCCGTGGCAGAGACCTGCATTATATATACAGTACCCCACACTCTATATATATATATATATATATATATATATATATATACACATACATACACACAAAGTACCCTGTGGCAGTGACCTGCACTATATATATATACACAGTACCCAGTGGCAGTGACCTGCACTATATATATATATATATATATATATATATATATATATATATATATATATATATATATACAGTATCCAGTGGCAGTGACCTGCACTATATATACATTACCCTGTGGCAGTGACCTTAGGCCTTATTCACACCAGTCTATTCCAGACCCATAACAGCAATGATATGAGGCACCCAGGATGATGGTACACAGGAGCCTTCCAGAAGAAACCGCCTGGCCTGTACACCGTAGCGACTGCCTGACCTGTATGCTGTGTATCCTCCTCGTCCCTTATGACAAGTTCCAATCAGAACGCAAACTGCTGCCCCCCGGCACCGGCACACACGCATGTACGGTCTCCATAGCCCCGGGCACTGGCACACACCGGGGCACCGTGCCCAGCAGCTAGCCTGCCCGGTGTATGTGCGGCCTCCATAGCCCGGGGCACCGTGCCCAGCAGCTAGCCTGCCCGGTGTATGTGCGGCCTCCATAGCCCGGGGCACCGTGCCCAGCAGCTAGCCTGCCCGGTGTATGTGCGGCCTCCATAGCCCGGGGCACCGTGCCCAGCAGCTAGCCTGCCCGGTGTATGTGCGGCCTCCATAGCCGCGGATGACCGAGCCCGTCCATCAAGCTGCCCTGTACGTGGTGCTCACCCGCAGCCGCTCAGCCTGCCCCGTGGTCGGACACTGCAGGCCGCACACACCGGAGGCCTCTGCTCCTACGCACAACACACGTCCTCACAGCGGCCTACACTACCGCCAGGGACCAGCCGGGCACATAACCGCGGGCACACCGAGCGACACCCCAGCCCCGCACTCCTCGCCGGCGGACGCCCTCACCTTAGAGCCCGCTCTCTGCGAGCCTCCAGACATCTTCTCCGCCATCTTGCGTCTCTACAGCCCCTACAGGCCGCACAATCGAGAGCGGAAAGAGGAGTGTGCAGGCGCGAGCCAGCCCTGACGCCGACACCTGAGCTATCGATACGGAAAAGGAGCGCGTCGTGTGGCGCTGTGGTGACGTCATCCTGCTGTGTGCAGCCATGGCGGCGCCGGTGTACAGGGTGGGGGTCACCTCATGTATGCTATACGGCTGCCCCCCTCAGTGTGCAGGACACAGTCATCTCTGACTGTAGATATACTGCAGCTTCTCGTGTCCAGCGGTGTACTTTGTAACAACCTATCACACGTCATGCGTGCATGGAAACAGCTTTGATCATTCAGAGTGTCTACAACCCCTGCTGACAGGGAGAAGAGCACGGCAGTAGGCTTCATTCCCCAGTAATGCAGGAGATGGGCTCCATTATAAATCTATGAGACTGGCTGACTGCCATAAGTGAAGCATCCTGCTGTGCTCTTCTCCCGGCTACATCAAGAGATCAGTGAGGTTGTCATCACTGAGACCCTGGCATGTATGTGTGAAAAGTGACAGTAACACTTTATGCCCTGTTCCCACAGTGGGTTCTGCCTATATTCTCAACCTTTCCTTTCATTCTGCCCTGTCCCTAAGCTCATGCATCTCCATCTATCTCCTCCCCAAAACATTTTTCAAATCTGCACTTTAAAAAAAAACTTTTGGCTGAAACACAAATCCATGTCCTCATCGTGTCCCACCTGGACCGCTGCGGCCTTCTGTACACAGTGTGGCCGATCACATTAAAGGGCGAAGAAAATATTTTTCTTTCAAATCAACTGATTTGAGAAAGTTATATAGATGTCTTCCTGTATGTATCAGCTGCTGTATGTCCTGCAGGAAAAGTTTTCTTTTCTATCTGACACAGTGCTCTCAGAAACTGTCCAGAACAGGAGAGGTTTTCTATGGGGATTTGCTCCAGCTCTGGACAGTTCCTGTCTTGGACAGAGGTGGCAGCAATGAGCAATGTGTCAATGTATCCTGCATGATATACAGCAGGTGATAAGTATGGGAAGACTTGAGATTTTTAAATAGAACTACCTTATGCTGCATTTACATGGAATGATTATCGTTTGAATTTGCACGATAACGATCGAATTCGAACGATAATCGTACGTGTAAATGCCGCGAACGATCAGACGAGCTAGAAATCGTTCATTTTGATCTTACAACATGTTCTTAAATCGTCGTTTGTCGTTCGCAAAAAAATCACAGATCGTTCCGTGTAAACAGTCGTTCACCTATTTTACTTATGTGCAAGATAGGCTTAAAGGAGAAGTGAAAATTTTTATTAAAGTATTGTATTTCCCCCCCAAAAGTTATACAAATTATCAATATACACTTATTACGGGAAATGCACATAAAGTGCGTTTTTCCCTGCACTTACTACTGCATCAAGGCTTCACTTCCTGGATAACATGGTGATGTCACTTCCTGGATAACATGGTGATGCCACTTCCTGGATAACATGGTGATGTCACGACCCGACTCCCAGAGCTGTGCGGGCTGTGGCTGCTGGAAAGGATGATGGCAGGGGGGACACTGAGGGACACAGGGCACTGGAGGGACACTGAGCATCCCTCTGCCATCATCCTCTCCAGCAGCCACAGCCCGCACAGCTCTGGGAGTCGGGTCGTGACATCACCATGTTATCCAGGAAGTGACATCACCATTTTATCCAGTAAGTGACATCACTTCACAAGTGAAGCCTTGATGCAGTAGTAAGTGCAGGGAAAAAGCACTTTATAAGCATTTCCCATAATAAGTGTATATTGGAGATTTGTCTAACTTTTGGGGGGCAATACAATACTTTAACAAAAATTTTCACCAGACTTCTCCTTTAAGCAATCGCAAAACGATTTTTCTGTATGATTTATCATTCCGTCTAAACGCTGTTCGTTATATAAAAAAAAAAAACGTTACTTCGAAATCGTTAATCGTACGGTCGGGCGAATTATCGCTCCGTGTAAACGCAGCATTACAAATCTATATACAGTGAGTCCAAGAAGTATTTGATCCCTTGCTGATTTTCTTTGTTTGCTAACTAATAAAGACACTATCCTTCAGCACTTTTAATGGTAGATGTATTCTAACATGGAGAGACAGAATATCAAGAAAAAAATCCAGAATATAATTTTAAAGAATATATTTTAATTAATTTGTATTTCAATGAGGAAAATAAGTATTTGATCCCTCTTGCCAAACACACTCAAAACTTAGTGGCAAAGCCTTTGTCTGCAAGCACAGCGGTGAGACGTTTGTTGTAGTTAACCACAAGTTTAGCGCACACACCAGGGGGAATTTTGGCCCACTCTTCTTTGCAGATTCTCTCTAAATCATGAAGGTTGGTGGGCTGTCGCTTGGCAACTGACCTTCAGCTCCCTCCATAGATTTTCGATCGGATTGAGGTCTGGCGACTGGCTGGGCCACTCCATGACCTTAATGTGATTTTTCTTGAGCCAATCCTTTGTTGCCTTTGCTGTATGTTTAGGGTCGTTATCATGTTGGAAGACCCAACCACGGCCCATTTTCAGAACCCTGGCAGAGGGGAGGAGGTTGTCCCTCAGGATTGTGCGGTACATGGCTCCATCCATCTTCCCAGTGATGCGGTGAAGTAGCCCTGTACCCTTGGCAGAGAAACACCCCCAAAACATTATGCTTCCACCTCCATGCTTGACGGTGGGCACAGTGTTCTTGGGATCATAGGCAGCATTTTTCTTCCTCCACACATGCCGGGTGGAGTTGAGGCCAAAAAGTTCAATTGCTCTCTTCAGCAGGGGTACCTTTCGGGCACTGCAGGATGTGAATCCATTGTTGCGCAAAGTGTTGCCAATTGTTTCCTTGCAAACTGCGGTCCCAGCTGCCTTCAGGTCATTTGCTAACTCCTGCCGAGTGGTTGCAGGACGATTTCTGACTGTTCTCAGCATCATTGCCACCCCACCAGGCGAAATCTTCTTTGGAGCACAGGGCCGAGGTCTGTTGATTGTCATGTTATACTCTTTAACTTTCTGATAATTGCACCAATAGTTGTTACTTTCACATCCAACACCTTACTAATCTTTTTGTAGCCCATTCCAGCTTTGTGAAGGTCAACAATTCTGACTCTGAGGTCCTGTGATAGCTCTTTGGTTTTACCCATGTTGGAGACTTGAAATCTGTGTGATCTGTCTGATTCTGTGGACAGTTGTTTTTCACACAAGTGATTAGTGAGAACAGGTGGCTTCAGGTCAGGTAACAAGTTGATCGGGAGTGTCTAACTGGTCTGTAAAAGCCAGAACTGCTAATGAATACTAAGGGATCAAATACTTATTTCACTCCATGAAATACAAATCAATTAATATATATTCCTTAGATTTATTTTCTGGATTTTCTTTTTAATATTCTGTCTCTCCATGTAAGAATACATCTACCATTAAAAGTATAGAATGATCATGTCTTTATTAGTGGGCAAACAAAGAAAATCAGCAAGGGATCAAATACTTCTTGGACTCACTGTAACTTTCTCAAACCATTTGATTTGAAAGAAAGAGCTTTTTGCTGAAGTACCCCTTTAAAATCCCATTGGGCATTGCATATATTCGTAAGTATAAGCAGGGGCGCCGCAATGATGAGGCGACCTGAGTCGTCTGCCTCAGGCGGCGCCACCAGCTATCTTCATGGGGGCGGCATTCAGGGCCGCTTTAACCAGAGGGCACATGGTGCACGTGCACCGGGCCCACTGGTTAAAGGGGCCCCCCCCCGAGCAGGCCGGCCGTTGCTATGTGCGACCAATGCGGTCGCACAGGGCTCCGGCCACCAGCCTGTCAGGGGGGAGCGCCATGGATGGGTAATCTACTTACCCCTCCATGGCGCCCCCTGCAGGGCCCCCCCGTCCGCCGCTGCCCCCGTCCGCTGCTGCTGCGGCGCTTCAGCGCTGCAGCAGCAGCGACACTGACAGAGAGAGAGCCATTGGCTCCCTCCCTGTCAGTCACTCTTGTGGCCGCACTTCCTGCGGTCACAAGAGGCCGCACTCTCCCTCTAGCGGCCGACGTCACTGGAGCGTCGGCGCGAGGGTAAGGGGAGTGCAGCCTCTTGTGACTGCAGGAAGTGCGGCCACAAGAGGGAAGAGAAGAGGAACGCGTGGACCCAGGTGAGTAACAGTGTTTGTTTTTTTCAATGTTATATGGGAGGGGGAGCTATATACTACGGGGGGGGGGGGGGTTTAGGGGGGGCACAGGGGGCTATATACTATGGGGGGGCACAGGGGGCTATATACTATGGGGGAGGACGGGGCTATATACTATGGGGGAGGACGGGGCTATATACTATAGGGGAGGACAGGGGGCTATATACTATGGGGGAGCACAGGGGGCTATATACTATGGGGGAGCACAGGGGGCTATATACACTATGGGGGAGCACAGGGGGCTATATACTATGGGGGAGCACAGGGGAGCTATATACTATGGGGGAGCACAGGGGGGCTATATACTATGGGGGAGCACAGGGGGCTATATACTATGGGGGAGCACAGGAGGCTATATACTATGGGGGAGCACAGGGGAGCTATATACTATGGGGAGCACAGGGAAGCTATATACTATGGGGGAGCACAAGGGGCTATATACTACTGGGGAGCACAGGGGTCTATATACTATGGGGGAGCACAGGGGAATATATACTATGGGGGAGCACAGGGGAGCTATATACTACTGGGGAGCACAGGGGAGCTATATACTATGGGGAGCACAGGGGAGCTATATACTACTGGGGAGCACAGGGGGCTATATACTACTGGGGAGCACAGGGGGCTATTTACTATGGGGGAGCACAGGGGGCTATATACTATGGGGGAGCACAGGGGAGCTATATACTGTGGGGGAGCACAGGGAGCTATATACTACTGGGGAGCACAGGGGGCTATATACTACTGGGGAGCACAGGGAGCTTTATACAATGGGGGAGCTTAGGGGGCTATATACTATGGGGGAGCACAGGGGAGCTATATACTATGGGGGAGCACAGGGGAGCTATATACTATGGGGGAGCACAGGGGGCTATATACTATGGGGGAGCACAGGGGAGCTATATACTATGGGGGAGCACAGGGGACCTATATACTATGGGAGAGCACAGGGGACTATATACTACTGGGGAGCACAGGGGTCTATATACTATGGGGAGCACAGGGAATCTATATACTATGGGGGAGCACAGGGGGCTATATACTATGGGGGAGCACAGGGGGGCTATATACTATGGGGGAGCACAGGGGGCTATATACTATGGGGGAGCACAGGGGGCTATATACTATGGGGGAGCACAGGGGAGCTATATACTATGGGGGAGCACAGGGGAGCTATATACTACTGGGGAGCACAGGGGAGCTATATACTACTGGGGAGCACAGGGGAGCTATATACTACTGGGGAGCACAGGGGGCTATATACTACTGGGGAGCACAGGGGGCTATATACTACTGGGGAGCACAGAGGGGCTATATACTATGGGGGAGCACAAGGGAATATATACTATGGGGGAGCACTGGGGAGCTATATACTATTGGGGAGCACAGGGGACTATATACTATTGGGGAGCACAGGGGAGGTATATACTATTGGTGAGCACAGGGAGCTATATCATATTGAGGAGCACAGGGGTCTATATACTATGGGGGAGAGCACAGGGGGGCTATATATTATGGAGAGCACAGGGGGGCTATATACTATTGGGGAGAGCACAGGGGGCTATATACTATTGGGGGGAGCACAGGGGGGCTATATACTATTGGGGGAGAGCACAGGGGGGCTATATACTATTGTGGGAGAGCATAGGGGTCTATATACTATTGGAGAGCACAGGGGGACTATATACTATTGGGGGAGAGCACAGGGGGGCTATATACTATTGTGGGAGAGCACAGGGGGGCTATATACTATTGTGGGAGAGCACAGGGGGGCTATATACTACTGGGGAGAGTGCACAGGGGGGCTATATACTAATAGGGGAGCGCACAGGAGGGCTGTATATAACTGGAGGAGCACATGAGGGTCTATATACTACAGGTCAGGGACACCTTAAAACTATGGAGGCACAGAGGGGTGTAACTATGTAGGAGTACAGAGGGGTGTAACTACTGTATAGGGGTACAAGGGACCTAACTACTGGATGTGTTGGAGCCTAAAATATTTGTCTGGCAGATTCTGGAGAGAAGATTCACAGCCAGGAGAAGACTTCAAGGTGGCCCAGGCTGGATGGAGAGAGAAAGAAAAGGTGACAGACTCTGATTGGAGAAAACACCCCCGGTGAGTCACTGGATGTAACTGCACTCTGTTATAGGATTGTAGTGTTAGGGGTCATGATGTGGCGGTATTATGTAATGGTATCATTGGTAATATCTTTCTGTTTTGTTTAGTGCAGTTTTTATGTAATATGTAATCACTGTATGGTGGAAATAGTGTTATAAGGTAACTACTGTATGTATTGGGGCTCTTGATACAGTGTGGGGGCAAATTCAGTACATTATACAATGTGCAGAAAGGTAAGGGGGGGGCCACTCTTGAGGGCTGTGCACTGGGCCCACCAATGTATTAAAACGGCTCTGGCGGCATTCAGTGGCAGATTATAATATGGGCGGTTCGGGCGGCCGCCCACATTATAATCCGCCACTGATTGTACCATGTACCGGAGTCCCCCCGCGCCCGGGCAGTATCTGTAATGAGATGCTGTGAACGGGGGAGACTGTATTCATAAGCGGCCCGCTGTACTAAATCAGCCGCGCCGTGCTGATACTACAGCGCGGCGCTTATGAATACAGTCCCCCCCGCTCACAGCATCTCATTACAGATACTGCCCGGGCGCGGGGGGGGCTCCAGTACATGCAGACGGATCACGGAACGTGGGAATGCAGCCTTAGTCCCCCGGGTGATGTGCGGCTGCCGGGGGTGTCCCGTCCTGTCCCCGGCAGCGCACGCATCAGAGAGCTCCCTGTGCGCCGGAAGTCACAGGCGCACGGGGAGCTCTGTGATGCGCGCGCTGCCGGGGACAGGACGGGACACCCCGGGCAGCCGCACATCAGCCGGGACCAGACCAGAGAGGCTCGACGGGGGAATGGAGGGTAGGTGAGTTGTGTGCTGTTTTTTGTTTTTGTTTTATCTGCTGTGCAGGGGGGGGGGGGGAGAGGGGGACCATCTATAAGGTAGGGTGGAAAGAGGGGGACGATCTATAAGGGAGGGGGGAAAGAGGGGGACGATCTATAAGGGGGGACCATCTATAAGGGGGGGGACCATCTATAAGGGAGGGGGAGAGGGAAGAGGGGGACTATCTATAGGGGGGGGAAGGGGACCATCTATAAGGGAGGGGGGAAAGAGGGGGACCATCTATAAGGTAGGGGGGGAAGGGGACCATCTATAAGGGAGGGGGGAAAGAGGGGGACCATCTATAAGGTAGGGGGGGAAGGGGACCATCTATAAGGGAGGGGGGAAAGAGGGGGACCATCTATAAGGGAGGGGGGAAAGAGGGGGACCATCTATAAGGGAGGGGGGAAAGAGGGGACCATCTATAAGGGAGGGGGGAAAGAGGGGGACCATCTATAAGGGGGGGGCCATCTATAAGGGAGGAAGAGAGGGAAGAGGGGGACCATCTATAGGGGGGGAAGGGGACCATCTATAAGGGAGGGGGGAAAGAGGGGGACCATCTATAAGGGGGGGAGAGGGAAGAGGGGGACCATCTATAAGGGGGGGGGGGGAGAGGGGGACCATCTATAAGGGGGGGGGAGAGGGGGACCATCTATAAGGGGGGGGGAGAGGGAAGAGGGGGACCAACTATAAGGGAGGGGGGAGAGGGGGACCATCTATAAGGGAGGGGGGAGAGGGGGACCATCTATAAGGGGGGGAGAGGGGGACCATCTATAAGGGAGAGGGGACCATCTATAAGGGGGGGAAGAGGGGGACCATCTATAAGGGGGGAAGAGGGGGACCATCTCCTAAAAGATCAGCACCCTCCTCTCCTGACATCCTCTGTGCTGCTGGGACTTCTCCTATAGGATTAGCACCCTCCTCTCCTGACATCCTCTGTGCTGCTGGGACCTCTCCTATAGGATTAGCACCCTCATCTCCTGACATCCTCTGTGCTGCTGGGACCTCTCCTATAGGATTAGCCCCCTCCTCTCCTGACATCCTCTGTGCTGCTGGGACCTCTCCTATAAAGTCAGCCCCCTCCTCTCCTGACATCCTCTGTGCAGCAAGGGACCAAACATTATGTTTATTGGGGACAGCAGTGGGGGGGGGGGGGCAGTAGTGGATTATAATGTGGGCGGATTGACCGGGGGGGGGGGGGGGGGGGCGTCATTCTATAGTTCGCCTCGGGCAGCAGAGAGGCTAGAATCACCCCTGAGTATAAGGTCACATTATGTCTATTCAGTGTATATGTTGGTAATCTGTCAAAAGAGGATGCGGACTAGAGATGAGCGAGACTCGACCATCCTTGAGTCGAATTGTTTGGCAATTGAATACTGGTGGCTGACAAAGTTGGATGCAGCCTTAGGGAGTCCTGGAAAACATGGATACAACGTCTGGCTTCTTCAGCCAATGGTATTAAAATGCAAGCGATCCGACTGAAGCATGCTTGAGTAATGCTCATCTCTAATGCTGACATATGTGCTGTGTTCCTCCCAAAATAGGACAGGACTAGGGCTTATTTTCGGAGAAACACTGTCTCACACCGCCTCCTTCTGCTGCTCCTGCCAGGAGGGGAGCCACACTCCCCCACGGGCAGTTAACCTCATAGGTGCCGCGGTCTGTGGGACCACAGCGTCTATGGGGAATCCGGAGGGAGATCATGTGCTGTAATGTATTATATATACACCTGCAAAAGTAAAAGTTCAAACACACACACAAATACATAAATAAATAAAATGAATGAGTTAATTAACCCCTTCCCTCCGCAGGACGCACCGGCACTTAATGCGGGGGGTGGGGAGGCTCAGAGAGGGGCCACGCTAGGGCCCCGCTCTGAGCTGCTGCAGTCCCGGCTGCTTACTGCAGCATGGGACCGCAGCTATTAGCGGGTGCCGCCGATCGGCCGGGCCCGCTAGTTAGGCCAGTTAGATGCAGCTGTCAAACATGACAGCTACCTCTAACAGTCCTGCGTGTCCCTGGTGTCTAGTGATCCGCTGTACTGAGTCGGCCGGGGCTCAGCGTCGAAATCACCCTCCTTTTCCCATTTTATAAATAAAAATAAATTAATGAATAAACAAACATATTTGACATTGCCGCGTGTGTAATCGCCCGAAATATTAAATTATCACATTCCTGATCTCGCATGGTAAACGTTTCGCAAAACGTTTCGCGTTTCGTGAAAAAATCCCAAAGTGCAATATTGCGCATTTTTGGTCGCATCAGATTCAGAAAAATTGCGCAATCAAGGTACCAACAGAAAGTACATGTCATGGTGCAAAAAATGACACCTCACACAGCCCCATAGACCAAAGGATAAAAGCGCTATAATCCTGGGAATGGAGCGGTTTTACGCTATGTTCACACTACGTAAGTTTCCGGCCGTAGCGCGTTCCGTGAATAAGCGGCCTGAGACTTACCTAGTTTGCGTACAATGTAAAGTATACGATGTACGGCTGCACAGTTCACACTACTTACGAACTTACGCCCGGATGGTACGTGGCGCCATAAAAAATGAACCAGACCATGACGAAAATGCCGTAACTTACGCCCGTAGCGTTACATGCGGTCCCGTACGTAGTGGTGATTTCTTCATTTTTGCTGCTTTTTGTGCCGATCCAAAAGGTTCTGTGGGGTGTCCGGGGCTAGGCGAAGATTTCCAAGTAAAAGACCGCTGTCAGATCGCTACGTAGGGCGCTCGGGAAGCGTAAGTAGACTACGGGCGTAAGTTCGCGGTCCATACGTAGCCGGCCGCAAGTAGCGCAAATCTCCAGCCAGAGTTTACCGCGTATATGTCCGGCCGCGGAAATATGCGTTTAGTTATTTTACATATCATTGTAATCGTAACAACTTGAGGAACATATATAACAAGTCAGTTTTACCATATGGCGCATGGCGTAAACACGAAACCACCCCAAATAAAAAAGAATGCGTTTTATTTTCAATTTCACTGTGCATATAATTTTTTTCTGGTTTCGCAATATATTTTATGCAAAAATTAAGTCTGCTATTGTAAAGTACAATTAGTTGCACAAAAAATAAGGGTTCATGTGGGTCCGTAGGTGAAAAAATGCTATGCTATGGCTATGGCTTTTTAAACCCGATGAGGAAAAAATGAAAACACAAAAACGAAAATATGCCCAGGAGGCAAGGGGTTAAATAAATAAATAAATATAAATAAATATACACATTCCTCATCCCCCCTTCATAAATGAACCCCCCACATATTTGGTATCGCCACGTCTGTAATGCCCCCTTCTATTAGCCCTTTACATTAATTATTAATACCGTAAAAAAATAGATAAAATGACATTTTTTTGTTAATCCTGCCCTAAAAAATATAGGAAAAAAGCGTCAATATATCAAAACGTCACATGTACCCAAAAGGTGTACCACTAAAAATGGCAGCTTCTGCCGCAAAAAAAAAGCCCTCACATAACTCCATTGACGAAAAAATAAAAATATTACTGTTCTTACAATATGCAAGACACAAAAAGTGTTAATAACATAAATGCGATGAACTACAACAAAAGCTTTATAATATGGATATCGCTGTAATCGTACCGACCTGATGAATAACAATAAGGCCTTATTCACATTAAAAATAATAATAATCTTATTACTAAAAAACTAACGAAACAGAAAATCAATGCCGAAAAAAAAAAGGACATGTCCTAGTGCAGACCAAGTGCGGACCCAGATTTTTTTACGGATCCTCTCATTGGAATCAATTGTTTACGGATTGCAACATGTTTGGCATCCGTATTTCCGTATTCCCGTAAAAAAAAATACGGATGACTCATAGGTCACAAGAGTCTGTCTTTAACCCCTTGCCTCCGCAGCCTGTTTTGTCCTTAATGACCAAGCTCATTTTTCGAAATCTGACCTGTCTCACTTTATGTGCTTATAGCTCAGTGATGCTTTAACATATGCTAGCGATTCTGAGATTGTTTTTTCGTCACATATGACACTTTATATTAGTGGCAAAATTTGGTCACTACTTTGTGTGTTTTTTGTGAAAAACATCAAAATATCATGAAAAATTAGTAAATATTGCATTTTATGAACTTCTACTGAAATTCTCTGCTTCTAAAAAAGGAAGTCCTAGCATATACATTAGTTAATAAATCACATTACCGATATGTCCTCTTTATTCTGGCATAATTTGGAACACATATTTTACTTTTTTAGGGTGTTATGAGGCTTAGAAATTTATTAGCAAATTATCACATTTTGTGAAAGTTTCCAAAACTGATTTTTTTAGGGACCAGTTCTTTTTTTAAATGGATTTAGAAGTCTGGTATCCTGAAAACCCCCATAAGTGACCCCATTTAGGAAAATAGACACCTTAAAGAATTAATCTAGGGGTATAATGAGCATTTTAACCCTACAGGGGCTGGAGGAAAGTATTCACAATTAGGCCGTAAAAAATCGAAAATGAAAATTTTCAAATAATACATACATTTAGATTAAAGTTTCTCATTTTCAAAAGGAACATGAGAAAAAAAGCATGCCAAAATCTGTAACGCAGGTTCTCCTGAATACAATGGTACCCCATATGTGGGGGTAAACCACTGTATGGGCACACAGCCGGACTCAGAAGGGAAGGAGCGCCAATTAGCTTTTTTAATGCAGATTTTGCTGAAGAAATTTCTGAGCGCCAGGTGTGTTTGCAGTGCCCCTGTAGTGTCCGCAGAATAGAATCACCCCAAAAGTCACCCCATTTTCTAAAGTACACCCCTCAAAGAATTCATCTTTTGGTAGGATGAGCATTTTGGCCCCACAGGTATTAGAGGAAAGTATTCAAAATTAGACAGTAAAAATGAAAAACACGAATTTTTCCAATAATATGTTCTTTTAGTTTGAAATTTCTCAATTTCACGAGGAACAAGAGAAAAAAAGTACCGCAAAATCTGTAAAGCAGGTTCTCCTAAATACAACAGTACCCCATATGTAGGCATAAACCACTGTATGGGCACACAGCCGAGCTCAGAAGGAAAGGAGCGCCAATTAGCTTTTTTAATGCAGATTTTGCTGAAGAAGTTTCTGAGCGCCAGGTGCATTTGCAGCGCCCCTGTAGTGTCCGCAGAAGACAACCCCCCCAAAAGTCACCCCATTTTGGAAAGTGCACCCCTCAAAGAATTCATCTTGGGGTGTGGTGACCATTTTGACCCCACAGGTATTAGAGGAAAGTATTTAAAATTAGACAGTAAAAATGAAAAACTCGAATTTTTCCAATAATATGTTCGTTTAGTTTGAAATTTCTCAATTTCACAAGAAACATGAGAGAATCCGCACCCCAAAATCTGTAAAGCAGGTTCTCCTGAGTACAACGGTACCCCATATGTGGGCATAAACCACTGTATGGGCACACAGCCGGGCTCAGAAGGAAGGGAGCGCCAATTAGCTTTTTCAGTTCAGATTTTGCTGAAGTAGTTTCTGAGCGCCAGGTGCGTTTGCTGTGCCCCTGTAGTGTCCGCAGAGTAGAACCCCCCCTAAAGTCACCCCATTTTGGAAAGTAAACCCCTCAAAGAATTCATCTTGGGGTGTGGTGACCATTTTGACCCCACAGGTATTAGAGGAAAGTATTCAAAATAAGACAGTAAAATTGAAAAACTCGAATTTTTCCAATATGTTCGTTTAGTTTGAAATTTCTCAATTTCACTAGGAACAGGAGAGAAGCTGCATACCAAAATCTGTAATGCAGGTTCTCCTGAGTAGAACGTTACCCTATATGTGGGCATAAACCACTGTATGGGCACCCAGCCGGGCTCAGAAGGGAAGGAGCGCAAATTAGCATTTTCCGTGCAGATTTTTCTGAAGAAGTTTCTGAGCACCAGGTGCGTTTGCAGAGCCCCTGTAGTGTCAGCAGAATAGATTCCCCCCAAAAGTCACCACATTTCGGAAAGTACACCCCTCAAAGAATTTGTCTTGGGGTAGGATGAGCATTTTGGCCCCACAGGTATTAGAGTAAAGTATTCAAAATTGGCCAGTAAAAATGAAAAACTTGAATTTTTCCAATAATATGTTGGTTTAGTTTGAAATTTCTAAATTTCACAAGGAACAGGAGAAAAAATGTACCCCAAAATCTGTAATGCAGGTTCTCCTGAGTACAACGGTACCCCATATGTGGGCATAAACCACTGTATGGGCACACAGCAGGGCTCAGAAGGGAAGAAGCGCCAATTTGCTGGAGCAAAACTGCAGCTAGTAATAGTTATTAGAATAGCGCAGTTACTAAAATACAATAAAAAAAATTAGATTACAGATAATGTGGGGTGGTTATGGACAGTCTGGGGTGGTTGCGGGTAATCTGGAGGTGGTTACGGACAGTCTGAGGTGGTTACGGCTAATCTGGGGTGGTTACGGGTATTCTGGGGTGGTTACGGGTAATCTGGGGTGGATACGGTCAACATGGGGTGGTCACGGCCAACCTGCTGTGGTTAAGGCAACCTGGGGTGGTTAGAGGCAACCTGGGGTGGTTAGAGGCAACCTGGGTTGGTTACGGGCAACGTGGGGTGGATACGGACAACCTGCTGTGGTTACAGACAATCTGGGGTGGTTACGGACAATCTGGAGGGGGTCACTGGCAACGTGCGGTGGTTGCGGGCAACGTGCGGTGGTTACGGGTAATCTGGGGGGGTTAGGGGTAATTTGGGAGTAAACTGCAATTATTACTATAATAAAAAGTGTGTTTTATTTTTGGTATGTTTGTCACTTTTTGTACTTTATACATTCATTTTCACTGTATTACTATGATTACTGTGATATTTTCTATCACAGTAATCATAGTTTAGTGACAGAGACCAAATTGGTCTCTGTCACTTTAAATTTTCAGAGTTTGGCTGGTTGTGGGGGGGGACGCTATCACTTTTTATCCCCTGTCACCAATCATTCATGGTGACAGGGGATAAAAAGTGCCTGGAGCACATGGTACAAGCGATCACTGCCCCATGCTCTCCGCTACCTCCGGTGGCGGAGAGCATGGGGCTTTCATTCATTTTTACTTTAGATCACTGTGAACAGACAGTCTGTTCACAGTGATGGCGGCGGCCATCTTGGATCTGATGGCTGCCGCGGGGAGGGGGGTTAGTGATCGGGGCACTAGGGGGGCTGATCTGGGGTCTGATTTTACTTATTTCATCTCCCCCCACCGTGGATTCACGGTGGGGGGAGATGAAATGCAGCGACGGCATCGGCACGTTAGTGACCGCCGTTTCTGCGGTCACTAAGGGGTTAATGGGGGTCAGCTGCGGGATCGCAGCTGATTCTCATTATCTCCGGTGCTTCACTCAGATGAGAGCGGGATCGCTGTCCCTGCAGCGATCCCGTTCTCATCACAAACCCCCGTCAGTAACAGGAACGTATATATACATTCCTACTGCACGGGGCATGTGCAATAGGAACATATATATACAGATTGCTGACGTGAAGGGGTTAATGGTGTTCATCGGGTGGTATATTTAATGTACAGGTTAATAGAGGGGGTCATTACGGACGCGGCGATACCAAATATGTGTATCTTATTTATAGGGGGTCGTTTATAAAGGTAGGGTTGGTGAATGTGTATATTTATTTATTTATTTTAACTATTTATGTATTTATTTAATTAATTTGTAATTAATTGATTAATTAATTAATGTATTTGTGTGTGTTTACTTTTGCAGATATATATATATCATGCATTACAGCACATGATGTGTGCTGTAATGCATGATATAGTGAATGAGCTGTCAGCTTTACAGCTGACAGCTCATTCAAAGCTGAGTACCGGGAGGGAGCCAGAGCCGGATCCGGGCAGGGGTGAGCCAGGGGAGGGAGAGGGAGGGAGCTGGGGGGGACGGGGAACGGGGGAGCCGGAGCAGGGGGGGGGGGGAGGAAAAAGTGGATGAATGGGAAGCCGGATCGGGGGAGGTGGGGGCGGGGGGGGGGCTGATCTCATGGATGGAGAGGGGAGGGGGCCGGATCGCATGGGGAGGAGGGGAGGGGGCCGGATCGCATGGGGAGGAGGGGAGGGGGCCGGATCGCATGGGGAGGAGGGGGGGGGGCCGGATCGCATGGGGAGGAGGGGGGGGGGGGCCGGATCGCATGGGGAGGAGGGGGGGGGGGGCCGGATCGCATGGGGAGGAGGGGGGGGGGGGCCGGATCGCATGGGGAGGAGGGGAGGGGGCCGGATCGCAGGGGGAGGAGGGGGGGCGGATCGCATGGGGAGGAGGGGGGGGGCCGGATCGCATGGGGAGGAGGGGGGGGGGGGGGCGGATCGCAAGGGGAGGGAGCAGGATCGAGGCGGGGGGAGCTGCAGCATGGAGAGGAAGCTGGAGAGGGAGCTTGACTGGGGCGGGGGGAGCAGCACGGGGTCAGAGCAGGAAGGATAGAGGCTGGGGGAGGAGATCAGCAGAGGTGGCAGGAGGAGGCAATGTCCGTAGCCTCCTCATGCCGCCCTGATCAGCCGGAGGCATCAGATCTCCCCATAGACGCAGCGGTCGCAACGACCGCGGCGTCTATGGGGTTAACTGCCGGGGGGGAGCACGGCTCCCCTCCGGGCAGTGGCAGCGGGAGGAGACTGTGTTACACAGCCTCCTCCCGCTGCCCGATCTCAGATAGGGAGAGCGGGGGGAGGCAGAAAAGGCATGACGTCCAGGGACGTCATGATGCATTCTGGCACTGCTTTTCATGACGTCCCTGGACGTCATATTGGGGGAAGGGGTTAAGCAACCACAGGGTGACAAGCGATAATGTGACTTATTTTAGGGGTTGGGCAAACTGGTGCTATTTTTCTTTAACCAACTCAACTTTAATAACTTGTATAAAGCAGTCAGTAGTAAAAACGGATTCACGGAAATACGGATGCAATACGGATGTACCAAGGATGTCCGTAATTTTTAGTGGGCTGTTTCAGGACTAGAAAATATTACTGAACGTGTGAATAAGGCCTTAGTCTGATAGATATTGAATGTTATAGTTGCACACAAGTAGGGGAGACTTGTGATGGATAGTGCCTTTAGTGGACAGACCCCTCCAGCCATGATCCTTTTACTTTCTGTCCATATGATGTTTTATCTTTTTTTTATACAGGAAAATGTGATAATTAAATAAACATGTGAATAGTGTAAAGAGTAATTTACACAGAATCTTAAAATAAATAATTATAAAGACTTTAACCCCTTAGGGACCAAACCTATTTGGGCCTTAAAGGAGAAGTCCAGCGAAATTTTTTATGAAAGTATTGTATCCCCCCCAAAAGTAGCCTTGATGCAGCAGTAAGTGCAGGGGAAAAAAGCACTTTATAAGCTTTCCCCATAATAAGTGTATACTAATGATTTGTATAGTTTTTGGAGGGCAATACAATACTTTAATAAAAATTTTCACCAGACTTCTCCTTTAATGACAAGTCTCATTTTTCAAAATCTGACCTGTCTCACTTTATGCGCTTATAGCTCAGTGATGCTTTAAAGGGGTAGTCCACCCAAAAAATTTTTCTTTCAAATCAACTGCTGCCATGAAGTGACAGAGATTTGTAATTTACTTCTATTAAAAAATCTCAAGCCTTCCAGTACTTATTAGCTGCTGTATGCCCAACAGGAAGTTGTATTATTTCCAGTCTGGAGAGCAGGAGGGGTTTTCTATGGGGATTTGCTCCTGCTTTGGACAGTTCCTGACATGGACAGAGGAGGCAACAGAGAGCACTGGGTCAGACAGGAAAGAAAACACCACTTCCTGCTGGACATACAGCAGCTAATAAGTACTGGAAGACTTAATATTTTTTAATAGAAGTGAATTACAAATCTCTGGCACTTTATGGCACCAGTTGATTTGAAAGAAAAAATTTTTGGGTGGACTACCCCTTTAACGTATGCAAGTGATTCTGAGATTGTTTTTTCGTAACATATGGTACTTTATGTTAGTTGCAAAATTTTGTCACTGTCTTGTGCATTTTTTGTGAAAAAGATCAAAATATCATGAAAAAGTAAAAAAAAATTTTTTATTAACTTTGAAATTCTTTGCTTCTAAAAAAAAGAAAGTTACATGACATTAATTAGTTACTAAGTCACATTATCAGTATATCTTCTTGATTCTGATTTCATTTCATAAACATATTTTATTTTTTAGGGTGTTACAGCACACCTTAAAGAATTAATCTAGGGGTATAATGAGCATTTTGACCCTACAGGGGCTTGAGGAAAGTATTCACCATTAGGCTATGTTCACACTACGTATATTTTCGTATAACTACCAATCGGCAACAACGGCCGTGTTTTATACAAAAACATACGCGCCGTTGCTGCCTATGGAATCCCGGCCAGAGTGTATACACATAGTATACGCTCCGGACGGGATTCCATCCGGCCTCAGAAAACTGACATGTCAGTTTTCTGCGGCCGCTATTCATTGAATAGTGGCTGCAGAGAACTCTATCAGTGCACACTATCGAGCGGGCGGCTCAGGCTGTACGCTCCATAGTGTGCAGCGGATAGTTCTGATGTGGGCGCGCACGGATGCGCCCGCATCAGAACTCTGCGGTGCAAAGATCATCCAGCCGGTACTGCAGAACCAGCCGGGATGATCTTTTCAGAGACCTCTCTCACGCTGTGTGAACATAGCCTTAGGCCATAATAAAATGGAAAATAGACATTTTCCAATAATATATTTGTTTATCTTATTTTCACAATAAACATGAGAGAAAACGCACCCTAAAATCTGTAACGCAGGTTTTCCTGAGTACAACGGTACCCCATATGTGGGCATAAACCACTGTATGGGCACACAGCAGGGCTCAGAAGGGAAGGAGCGCTAATTAGCATTTCCAGTTCAGATTTTGCTGAAGAAGTTTCTGAGCGCCAGGTGCGTTTGCAGTGCCCCCGTAGTGTCAACAAATTAGAAGCCCCCCAAAAGTCATCCCATTTTGGAAAGTGCACTCCTAAAAAAATTAATTTTGAGGTGTGGTGACCACAGGTATTAGAGGAAAGTATTCAAAATTAGACATTAAGAATGAAAAAATTAAATTTTTCCAATAATATGTTTTCACTTCGTCCAATCATGACAGCACACCTGGAGATTGGACCCCTGGTCCTAATGGGAACAGGAAAAACAAAGAGGTTAAATAGCAGCCCCTCCCATCAGCCCCTCAGTGTTTTCCTGTTCCCATTCGGAACAGTGCGCAGAGGGTTATTACCTTCTCCTGATCAGGGGTCTGGCGTCCGGTCAGGTATATTAGATAGGCGGCCGGGAATGAGTTCCTCTGTGTCCCCTTTCCCTGGGGCCGCGCGGTACTGTGCCTCCCGGTTCCTCCGGCTGCAGCGCTCCAAGGGGGTTTATGCGGCCGGAGATCTCTGTGGCCGTGGTGCTCTCTGCCGGGCCATGGGTGTGCTGATGCCGTTCCCCTGGTCACTTCCAGGTTTCGGGCAGCGGCGGAGTGCTCGGCCGAGTGGGATTGCATGATGGGCGGGACTCCGGCACGGTGCTTTGTGCCAAATTCAAACGGCTGGTCTGGGGTCTGCTATAAAGGTAAGAGGAGGCTTTGCTGCTACCCTCTTTTGTCTTACAATGGATGGACGGTCTGCATACCGCCCAGACTCTGCAGAGCTCAGCTCTTCCTCCAGCCCAGTGAGAAGCTGTCCATCAGGGGTTCACTTATTTATGTATACCGGCATCTAATTGGCTTTCCCTCTCTCCTCAGGGAGACAAGAAAGCCAAGAAGAAGTCCAAATCTAAGAAAACTTGTGCCATCTGTTGCGAAAATTTACCTGAGAATTATGGCAAATTGTGTGATGCCTGTACCACAAAAGTAGTCCAACAGGAGACTCCTTCTTTAATTGATAAATTGAAGGATGTAATTACAAATCAGGTTCAAGCCTCGGTCTCTGCTGCCCTCTCTAAAGAGAGTTCCCATTCTCCTGAACCCCCTCCTAAAAGGGCAAGAAGAATTATCTCTGATTCTGACTCAGATGAGAATGTTCTACCATCTGCTAAGGAGTCCGGCGCAGAGGAAACCAAAAAAAGTGGTATTACTTTTCTTCTGAGGACATAGATACCCTCCTTAATGCCATTAGGAGCACTATGGGCATTATAGATGTGGAAGAGACAGCTAGCATACAAAATGTAATGTTTGCTAAGGCCTAAGAAAAGGCGTGTATTCCCTGTACACAAAACTATTAAGGGTCTTGTACAGGAGGAGTGGCGTGATCCCGAGAAAAGGCTCCTAAATGTAAAAGAATTTAGAGATAGATTAACATTTGATGAGGAAGACACCAAACTCTGGGCTGAGACCCCAAAGATTGATGTGCAGGTGTCCAAGGTGGTGAAAAAAAAACGCTTTACCCTTTGAAGACGCCTCACAACTAAAAGACTCGATGGATCGTAAGATGGAGGGCTTACTCAGGAAAACCTGGGATGCAGCCATTGCCTCTCTCAATCCCAATATTGCTGCCACAAGTGTGGCTAGAGCTATGTTTATATGGCTTCAGCAGCTAGAGACTCATCTGAAAGGGAAAACCTCTAGAGAGGACATCCTAAACTCCATTCCTATGTTGAAACTCGCTACTGCATTTCTTGTTATTGTTTCTGCTGAGCCTATTCGTTCTTCAGCTAAAGCCGCAGCCATCTCCAATTCTGTGAGAAGAGCCTTATGGCTGAAAAACTGGCAAGGTGACACGCTTTCCAAGGCCAAGCTGTGCTCCATCCCCTGTCAAGGTAATCTGGTTTTTGGTTCCTTCCTAGATACCATCCTTTTTTTTTTTTTTTTATTTTTTTTTTTATTTATTTACATTAAACTTCAATATAACAATTACCACCATGTGAATTTAAAAACAAGCAATCAGGTAGGAAACTAGATACCATAGGCTAATTCATCCTTGCTCTCCCCCCCCCTCCCCCCTCCAAATCCCACCAACCCCCTTTAAATCAAATTAACAAACAAATTTAACCTCCCCCCTTCAAGGGGTGTCCCGCCCGACAACCGTCCTTCCAGATATACTCCTTCAACAAACCCTTATATTTCACTCCCTTTATCCCTATACTCTAGGAGAATAATATAATTTTCTCCATCTTATACTTAGACGAGCGTCCGGGGTCACCCCTTTCGGGTTACAAACATCTTAACACCTTATCATCCCAAATCAATAATACATCCATTAATACCTCACCCCCACCCAGGAGGATATTCAAAGGAGAAAGGAAGAGAGAAGAAGAGAGAGAGAGAAAAAAATAAAAAAGAATTCTTTTGATCAAATAAATATAAACACCCTAACCAAACACCCCTCTTATCTTCTAATAACTTTACCCCGAAGTCTCTCAAATTTCTTGACACAACCCTCCCATTCTTCAATCACCGGTCCCTTAGGGGCAAGCCATCTTCTGGCAACTAATAATCTGGCATAGAATAAATACCTAATGATTTTCCCTTTAATCTTCTCCTTCGCCATGATATTAGAAGTATCCCCCAAAACCCCCAACACAATTGATTGCTGTAAGTCAAACCCGACCTTCCCCGAGATTCTGACAAAAATTTGTTCCCAAAAGATACTCAATTCCGCACACCCCCACATCATGTGACCAAACCCCGCCTGCCCTACCCCACATCTAGGACAGTTATCCTCTTTCCTCCTTTTTATTCTGGCCAACAAGACGGGGGTATAGTACAAGCGATGTATGATATTAAACTGTGTTACCCTAGATACCATCCTTGAACATGCTGCGGATAAGAAAAAAGTTTTCCTGGCAGAGGAAAAGGCTGCAGGTAAAAAGACTTTTCGTCCCTTTACCCAAAGACAAAAGGAGTATAAGGGGAAAGGCAAGTCAGGTAGATGGAGCTACCCCAAAGGAGGAAAAGGGAGAGAGTTCCCAATTCTTCCGACAAAAAACAGTGACGCCATTCTGGTGGGAGGGAGGCTGTCCTGTTTTCTCCAGCAATGGACAGTTATCATGTACAACCCCTTCATTCTAAACACCATAGAAAGGGGTTACAAAATAGAATTTTCCAGTTCCCCTCCCCCAAAATTTTGCATCACAAATCTCGGATCAGAACTACTCAATTCCCGATTATGGTCAGGCATCCAGGAGCTCCTTTACCTAGAGGCCATAGTTCAGGTTCCCCCAGAACATCAGGGGTTGGGACACTATTCAACACTTTTCCTGGTACAAAAGCCGAACGACTCATACCGTACCATCATAAACCTGAAGCCTCTGAACCGTACAATAATATACAAAAGGTTCAAGATGGAGGCCCTAAAGACGGCCATCCCTCTAATACCGAAGGATGCTTGACTGGCAACCATCGACCTAAAGGATGCGTAATTTCACATCCCCATCTATGAACCACACCAGAAATATCTAAGGTTCGCTCTCTCTCAAAAGGAAATACATCTCAATCTAACGATATCTTCTCTTCAAGAAGCAGGATGGATTGTCAACTTCCAGAAGTCGGACATGTCTCCATCCCACAGGAAAAAGTTTCTGGGGATGCTGCTAGACACAGTAACTTACCTTCCATCAGAAGGAATTCACAACAATAAGACACATAGCTATAGCCCTGTTTTTAGTAAGTGTAATGATCTGTCACTTTGTTTTCTAAATATCTGTTACTTTTTGTTTTTATAGTGACATGTTATTCATTACATATTTAGTATAAATATGGTGGTGGGATCACTTACTATCAGCGCTTGAGAAAGAGGGCTCCTCCCTCGAAACGTAGCGTACGTCTCTGCGTCATCATTTCCCAGAGGGTGAGAGCCTCGTAAGGACTGAGACTTGCTGTGCACCGGAGCATGGTGCGAATACCATCTGGCGTCTGTCCGTCCATTACACTGTGGTGACTTTCTTTATGTTCTTTATGTGAAAGTCTTTATTTGTATTATTTCAAGTACAAGATATATATAAAAATAATTTTGCAACTTCAAGTTGGATTACAGTTCCATTACTGCGGCTATTTATGATGTGGATACCGAGTTAGCGGCTTGGTTTTTGATTGGGACATAGTCACACAGTGTATTAAGCACCAGTACCAATTTTATTATTTGCAGTACTTTTTCGCGACTATTTTGGTGCAATATCGGTAGTTGTTGGACTTTTTTTGAATATATTAAGAGACGGGATGTCTTTTGAAGAGATTGCTAATACTACCGATAAGATTGCCGAGACTCTCACCCTCACAGATGGGGAAAGGAGCAGTATACTCCAATCAGCTGAACTAGCAGGCCTGGGATTTGAATGTATGAGGAATGAAACTAAGATCAATTACCCAAGGAAACTAGAACAGCTGAATACAAGGGAGGTGAATTTGCGGCTCCATGCCTCAACGCTCACTGAATATATTAAAGCCCAGCGTATACCAAGAGGCCTAAGAAGTAAAATACGTCCTGTGTTGTTGAAAAATGACTTAATTTACCAGCAAAAATGGTTTGCAATTTCTAATCGTTACTCTATGGACCTTATGTATTTGACGGTACAACACCTGCAGTTGGCTATTAATGAAGTGAAAACTGAAATACAGAGTTTGGATGGTGCTTATAAAGAGACTGTGCAAACTAATGATTATGATAAAACACATGAGGAATTGAAACGTAATATTGATGCACTAAAAGCTTCTCTGTTCCAGAATAAAATCTCAAAGTTTGAAAGAGACACCCAAGATTATATCCATAATCGTGTGTACACCTGGGCTGAAGAACGAAGGGAGAAACTGAGATTCTACAAGCGTGGTGAGAGAGACTCAGGTTCGGACACAGGATCTACGGACAGTGACAGATTCAGGAGAGAAAGAGTAAAAGAACAGACAAAAAGAAATAATACCACAGCCTCTACCCCTTTTTTAGGAGAAATAGAGAAAAAAACAGGACCGGCGCCACAGATCAGCCAGAGCGAAGTGGTACGACCGAAAACACAAGGAGCAAGGAAGAAAAAGGTGATTTAGTGGTTAATTTGTCATCTTATGTGTTAACGGAAGCTGAAAGAAGCGTTCTTAACAAAGGACTTGGTTTTGTACCTACTCAAGAAATGACTAAGTTTGACTTTATGCTAGACTTTTACAAGATGTGCAGGAATATACGACTAAAAATGCACTTTATGGGGGTTGATAAGAAGAAAAAATATTCTGTGGTAGAAATGCCAGCTAAGTGCAAGACCAAGTCTACTTTTGATCCTAGAATAGAAAATGCTACCTTAGAGGAGTTTCAAAAAGTAGTCACAAGAGAGGTGATGTCCAAGTGGGATCATGCGCATGGTCAGGCTAGATCCAACATAACTGTGGAAGAACGGAAAGCGCTATATAGTTTGAAGAACAACAAAAATATTGTAATCAAGAAGGCCGATAAAGGCGGTGCCACGGTTGTGTTGGATAGGTCTGACTATGTGCATGAGGCTCAATCACAGCTGTCTGACCCAATGGTATATAAAAAATTAGATACTGATCCTACTGATAAATTTCAGAAAGAACTATGTTCGCTAGTGAATGATGCCTATGAAAACAATGTTATAGATAGAGATCTGGTATCTATGTTGGTTAGTGAAGACCCTAGAGTACCAGTCCTGTATCTGTTGCCCAAGATCCATAAACGATTGGAGCGGCCTCCGGGCCGCCCAATCGTTTCTGGTACGGGTTCTCTATACTATGTATCTTCTACATATGTAGATCAATATCTGCAAAAAATTGTCAAGACACTACCAAGATGCCTGAGAGATACTACTGATCTCCTCACACGTTTGGATGCTCTTGATGTCGGGAGTGTTACATATTTATGCACTCTCGACATTAAGAGCTTGTACACCAACATTCCATGCTCAGAGGCCATGGAGGTGGTCCGAGAAAAATTATGTTTGGATGCTACACTAGATAACAATACCATCAGTTTTTTGTTGTCATTATTAGATTTAATTTTGACCAGGAATTATTTTAGGTTTGGTGATGAATTTTTTCTCCAATTACAAGGCGTTTCGATGGGGTCCCCAGTGGCCCCAAGTATCGCCAACATCTTTATGTCTATGTTTGAGGACAGGTTTCTCCCAGCTCATGAGCACAGTCATCATATCCACTCCTGGTATAGGTACGTGGATGACGTGCTGTTACTATGGAGTGGTAGTAAAGATGAGCTTACTAGTTTTGTGGAACATTTGAATTGTGCTCATGAGCTGATAGAATTTACCGTAGAAGTGAATGAACATGTGGTACGGTACCTACATGTCGAGATCATGGTAAATGGTGGACACCTAGATACCAAATTATACCAAAAAGAGATGGATCGTAATAACCTTTTGTTACGTACTAGCCACCATGCCCCTACAACTTTTAAGGGTATACCCAAAAGTCAGTTAATGAGAGTAAAACGGATATGTACAGACAACGAGACATACAAAAGACAGAGTAAACAGATGGCTGAAAAATTATGTGATAGGGGCTATAGACGTAACGAAATAAACAAAGTTGTTATGGAGGTGGATGCCATGTCAAGAGAGGACCTGCTAGAAAAAAAGAACAATAAAAAAGGAAGGGATAAAGATAATATAATGTTTATTTCGAAGTATGACAGTCATGCTACACTGGTCAGAAAAACTATAAATAAGTACTGGTCATTATTGGCGTTTGATGATAAATATGGTAGACTCTTTAAACAAAACCCACACTTTGTCTATAAAAAGGGACAGTCTGTTGCTGATAATGTTGTTAGGTCAGATATTGGAAAAACAATAAGGACAAGACAGATGAAGATGAGATCTTGTAAAAATGGTACCTTCCCTTGTTTATCCTGCCAGAATTGTAACAGCATTATAAAAGGTGGCTCTATATGCCATCCACAGAATGGTAATCAAATTATATCGAAGGGAATGTTCACATGCAGAACCAGCAATGCGATTTACATGTTGAAATGCCCATGCGGGCTTGTTTATGTAGGTCAGACGTCACGAGAAGTGCGTATTAGAATCAATGAACATAGGTCAGCGATTCGTACCTACACACAGAAATTGAAACAGACCATAGAAAGCGACACAAATAAAAGTTTTGGAGAAACAACAGTGGCGAGACATTTCCACGGACATAGACACAAAGTATTTGACCTTAAATGGGTTATTCTAGAGGAAATTACATTGGGGGGTAAAGCAGATATGAGAAAAAAGTTACTCCAAAAAGAAACATACTGGATATATACACTGGATTGCGTGGCCCCCAAAGGACTGAACGAAATGTGTAACTTCTCTGTATTTTTGTAGAAAATGAAAGTAAGGCTAGCTGAGTACTGTATATGTATTTCAGAATGTTGAGAGTATATTTCATCTATCTAAATGACGTAAGAATAGGCTATATCAGTGCAATTAGAACTGAAATTATGTAAGTTTATAAAACAAGAGTATATGCACATAGCTATAGCCCTGTTTTTAGTAAGTGTAATGATCTGTCACTTTGTTTTCTAAATATCTGTTACTTTTTGTTTTTATAGTGACATGTTATTCATTACATATTTAGTATAAATATGGTGGTGGGATCACTTACTATCAGCGCTTGAGAAAGAGGGCTCCTCCCTCGAAACGTAGCGTACGTCTCTGCGTCATCATTTCCCAGAGGGTGAGAGCCTCGTAAGGACTGAGACTTGCTGTGCACCGGAGCATGGTGCGAATACCATCTGGCGTCTGTCCGTCCGTTACACTGTGGTGACTTTCTTTATGTTCTTTATGTGAAAGTCTTTATTTGTATTATTTCAAGTACAAGATATATATAAAAATAATTTTGCAACTTCAAGTTGGATTACAGTTCCATTACTGCGGCTATTTATGATGTGCAGTGGCGTAGCTACCATAGAGGCAGGGTAGGCAGTTGCTATGGGGCCCTTGCAGGAAGGGGGCCCAGGGGAGAGGGTAAGAGCATCTGTCCTTCTGCTTAACCCCTTATGTACTGCAGTGTGTAACAAGCAGAAGGCAGAGATCTCTGTTTCATTATATATATATATATATATATATATATATATATATATACATATATATAGAGAGAGATATTTATATAGATATACACACACACACACACACACAGTGCTTTGTGTAGAAGAGGGGGGTCCCTTAAAATTTTTTGCTATGGGGCCCAGTGAATCCTAGCTACGCCCCTGATGATGTGGATACCGAGTTAGCGGCTTGGTTTTTGATTGGGACATAGTATTAAGCACCAGTACCAATTTTATTATTTGCAGGCCCTAAAGACGGCCATCCCTCTAATACCGAAGGATGCTTGACTGGCAACCATCGACCTAAAGGATGCGTAATTTCACATCCCCATCTATGAACCACACCAGAAATATCTAAGGTTCGCTCTCTCTCAAAAGGAAATACATCTCAATCTAACAATATCTTCTCTTCAAGAAGCAGGATGGATTGTCAACTTCCAGAAGTCGGACATGTCTCCATCCCACAGGAAAAAGTTTCTGGGGATGCTGCTAGACACAGTAACTTACCTTCCATCAGAAGGAATTCACAACAATAAGAGATGCGATGTCTGTTTTAGGATCCATGACATTCTGCATTCCAGCTGTCCCATGGGCACAAAGCCACTCCCGCTGCCTACAGTCCAGAATCCTAGAGGTGTGGGATCACTCTCAGAAGTCTCTGGACAAAAGGATGGCACTACACAAACAGGTGAAGGAGTCCTTGAGATGGTGGATGGAGGAGAAAAAAAACTCAACAAGGGCGTTCTTTGGTATCCTCCAGAAATAATCACCCTAACGACAGATGCCAGCCTAAGGGGATTGGGTGCCCACTGCATTGACCTATACCTCCAGGGCTAGTGGTCAGAGCTGATTTCTCATTGCTCGACAAACGTACGAGAACTAAAGGCAGTATTGGAAGCTCTAAAAGTGGCAGAAACCTACCTCTCCCACAGGCATATAAGAGTCTACTCAGACAATGCGACCACGGTGGCCTTCATCAACCACCAGGAAGGAACTCGACACAACCTTCTGCAGTGTTTAGCCAAAAAGCTGTTCCACTGGGCGGAGATACATCTGGAATCTATCTCAGAGGGCACAGACAACGTGATAGCGGACTACTTAAGCAGGCAAACTGTCCATCCCGGAGAATAGAGTCTGGACCAAGAGGTATTCCAGTGCTTAGAAAGAAAATGGGGAACACCTTAGACAGACCTTTTTGCCAACAGGAAGGTAGCCTCGTTCTTCTTCCTAAATCCAGCAGACAAACCGGACGTAGTAGATCCACTTCAGCAACCGTGGGATCAAGGCCTACTATACGCGTTTCCTCCGATTCCGTTAATATCGAGAGCTCTACAAAAGATCCGGGCGGAGCATGCTCAAGTCATATTCATAGCTCCACTGTGGCCCAAAAGAGGTTGGTTCTCCCTCCTAAAAGACCTTTGTGTAGAGGGACTAATTCTACTTCCTCAAGAGAAGAATCTGCTGTGCCAGGGACCTCTAAATCATCCAGATATAAGCCACCTGCATCTCGCTGCCTGGCTTCTGAGAGGTCATACTTACTGAAGAAAGGTCTGTCCCACGAAAGTCATCTCTACCATGCTAAAGAGTAAAAAAGATGTTACCTCATCCATCTACCTAAAATATTGGAGAAGGTTCTTTAGCTGGTGTAAGGACTCTCCTCCAGATCCACTTAATCCAAATATCCCACAGATAATGGATTTTCTCCAAGAAGGACTTGATAAGGGTCTAGCCCTTAGCACCCTTATAAAGGTTCAGACGGCAGCTTTGGGATGTTTCTTTGACTCCCCTATAGCAGAGCATAGGTGGGTGAAGAGATTCTTCAAAGCGGTAGCTAGAATAAAACCAAAAATCTCACATCTCTCCCCTCCTTGGGATCTCAACCTTGTCCTCTCAGCTCTCACAAAGCCTCCGTTTGAGCCGTTTACTGAACTATCAATAAAATTCCTTACATTGAAAACAACCTCATAGCCATCACCACAGCGAGAAGGGTTTGTGAACTTCAGGGTCTATCTATTGAAGAACCATATCTAACAGTGCTTGAAGACAGAATAATTCTTAAACTAAATCCAGCTTTCCTACCCAAGGTAGTGACTAATTTCCACAGGTCACAGGATATTGTACTTCCTACATTTTGCAACAATCCTAGGAATCTACCAAAATCTACTACTCCAGTTTCAGGGCCCTAACAAGGGCAAAAAAGCCTCCAAGGCTTCCATCGCCAGGTGGGTAAAACTTTCCATAGGAGGGAGCTATAAAGCCTCAGGAAAGGACATCCCGGAAGGATTAAAAGGCCACTCTACAAGAGCCATGTCTGTCTCCTGGGCGGAAAAATCATCGGCCTCCATCGAGCAGATCTGTAAGGCAGGGCCGTCTTACCCATTGGGCAGGGTAGGCGGCTGCCCGGGGGCCCTTGCGTCCTAGGGGGCCCCTGCCTGGGTAAGACAGCCCTGCCGGTATTCGTAAGTTTCAATGGGCCGCGCCGCCGCAGTCCTGACGCAGGTTTAGGGCCGCAGCGGCCGCCTATCCTGTGTCCGGTCTCCGGCTGCATCTTCTCCCTCCCCCAGCTGCAGGTTAAAGGCTTCAGGCCCGCAGCAGCCGGCCGTTCCGCCCAGCAACAGGATGAGGTGATGTTTGCCTTTGTCACCGCCCCGCAGCGCAGCGTCCCTCCAGCGCCTGCAGCCGCACGGCACCACCCAGCGTCAGGCGGCCTGACTCAGGCCCGGAGGAGAAGGAGGGGGATGCCGACAAATGGGAATCCCAGGCGCACTGATAGCAGACAGCCCATTGGCTGTCTGCCTTGTCAACGTCTGGCACGCTGTTTCCGGCTTCCCGCGCGCTGGTGACGTCACAAGCTCGCAGCGGGGAGAAGAGGAGAAGCTGTGTGGATTGGAAAGCCGCTGCCTGGCAGAGTACTAGGTGAGTATATGGGGGTGGGGGTGTTGTCCAGCCCAGGTTAAATAACATTTATTGGTGGGGGCTCTATTAACAGTGGGGACCTTCCAGGGGGACTTTATTGGGGGGGGGGGTATGAATGGTGGGGACCTTCCATGGGGCTAACATTTATGTATTTATGGGGGAGGGGGGCTATGAATGGTGGGGACCTTCCAGGGGCATAAAATCAATGGATATATGGGGGGGGGGGGTTACTATGAATGGTGGGGGCTTTCCAGGGGGATAAGATTTATGGGGGGGGGCTATGAATGGTGGGGACCTTCCAGGGGCATAAGATCAATGGATTTATGGGGGGGGGGGGGTTACTATGAATGGTGGGGGCTTTCCAGGGGGATAAGATTTATGGGGGGGGCTATGAATGGTGGGGACCTTCCAGGGGCATAAGATCAATGGATTTATGGGGGGGGGGGTTACTATGAATGGTGGGGGCTTTCCAGGGGGATAAGATTTATGGGGGGGGGGGTTACTATGAATGGTGGGGGCTTTTCAGGGGGATAAGATTTATGGGGGGGGGGGGTTACTATGAATGGTGGGGACCTTCCAGGGGGATAAGATTTACGGATTTATGGGGGGGGGGGGGTTACTATGAATGGTGGGGGCTGTCCAGGGGGATAAGCTTTATGGGGGGGGGTTTACTATGAATGGTAATGGCTTTTCAGGGGGATAACATTTATGGGGGTGAATGGGTTACTATGAATGGCGGGGACCTTCCAGGGGGATAACATTTATGGGGGTGAATAGGTTACTATGAATGGTGGGGACCTTCTAGAGGGATAAGACTTATGGATTTATGGGGGGGGGGGGGGTACTATGAATGGTGGGGGCTAAGATTTATTGGGGGGGGGTTACTATGAATGATGGGGACCTTGCAGGGGGATAACATTTATTGGGGGGGGGGGGGTAATATTAACAGTGGGAGCTTTCCACCAGTTTCCAGGGGGAAACATAGAGGGGGCCCATCTACTATATGGATGCACATAGGGGGTTTAACTACTATATGGGAGCACAAAGGATGTCTATACTGTATGAGCGAGAACCCTAAGATGTTTGTCTCGCAGATTCTGTGGTGACGAGTTGTGTCTGGGAAAAGATCGCCACGTGGAGAAGAAAGCGAAAAGTGAGCGACTGCCATCAGAGAAGACGTCACCTGTGAGTCATTATTAACTGCACTGCAATCACTTATATGGTGTGCAGAACCTGTGTACCATTGGTGTCTATCCTCTAAATGGGTCAGTGTATGGGGATGATACTGGTATTTGTACAGTGGCTGTTACTTAGTAATGGTGGTGGTGAAGAGGTTGTGATAATATTTGTTTTATGTGGTGGGAATGGTCCTGGTCACGGTGAGGTGATATTTCTTTCCTATACACAGGTATTGTTCGCAATATTGTCCTTGGTGCACTGGATTTAGTCAGTAACAGTATACAGTGGTACCTTGATTTAAGAGTAACTTGGTTTAAGAGCGTTTTGGTTTAAGAACTCACAGTTTTTCAAAATGTTGACTTGGTTTAAGAGCATAGCTTTGGTGTAAGAGCTCCCTGTACTGGGTGAGAGGGGTAGTGGGGGAGGTGTGTGTGTGTGTGTGTAGAGAGAAAGAGTCAAGGAAAAGCAGCTGCACCTTCCAGTGGACAACCAGACAACATGTGACACAAAATAGGTAACCCCTGAGCTCCTTCAGCCGTGCAGAGAAATAAGTTACAACAAACACAGTAGTGACATCTAGTGGGAAAAACACCAACTACAGTAAATACCCTACATAAGTGCAATAAATGCTATATGTACAGAGATCCACAATAGTACTCTAGGAATACTGATCAGTTGACAATATGAAAAGATGAACCATCACATCTCTAAGACCCATAACTAGCCCTAACCTAGATATTAGTCTTAAAGACATGTGGCTGTGTTTGTCTTTTCATATTGTCATTAGTGATCAGTATTCTTACCTTTTCTTTTGTTCTGATTTATTTAGAGATAACAGAAATGAAGCGTAGTGTTTTAAGTGGTGCACAGAAAAGGAAAAAAGCTGCAGAGGAGAAAGAAAAAACAAGCAAACTTCCAAAATTAACTTCTTGGTTCAATCCAAGTATAGTCCCAGTCGCTAGTACTGCTCCCTGCATGCCATCCATATCCACAACCCCTCCTGTATCCAGCCATCCAGTTTCAGCAGACAAAGTTGCAGGGACATGTGATGATACCATTGTTGAGGACATTCCACAAGAGGAAATATCCGAATGTGAAGTGTCAAAACAACTTGAAATCCAGGACACAGATCCAGGGTTATGGGACCTTAACAATCCCAAAACTGTAGATTACTGGATTCGAAGCGGGCCAACATCATGTCAGAATCATGATGTAAATCTTTCAAACTCACGCAGAGTATATAAAGGAGAGGGAAGAGAGAATTCTCAGACTAGATATTTATCAAAAAACATGTTTAAACGTGATCTGCGGAATGGCGAGAGTATAAAACGTGAATGGCTACTGTATTCACCATCCCAAGGCCATGTATACTGTTTTGTATGTCGCCTGTTTTCCAAGACAGAATCTCCCTTTGCTACAGTAGGATTTAATGATTGGAAACACAGCAATGTTATTGTACAACATGAAAATAGTGAAGAACATCACAAGTGCATGACAGCATATCTGAGTCGGCATAGAGAAAGTGGAAATGTAGATACTTTATTACTTCAAAGTATTCACTCACAGCAAGAGTATTGGCAAAAAGTGTTGACACGTGTTGTTTCTGTGATTCGCTTTCTTGCTTACAGAGGTTTGGCATTTCGTGGAGAAAATCAAACAATTGGCTCTGCAAAAAATGGAAACTATTTAGGTATTCTAGAGCTGTTGAGTGAATTTGACCCTTTTTTAGAAGAACATCTCAAACTGCATGGGAATCGAGGAAAGGGAAACCCATCATATTTGTCGGCAAATGTTTGTGAGGAATTTATTGATATAATGGGACAACAAGTTCTGTGTGTTATTCTTCAAGAAATAAAATAATCTAAGTATTTTTCAATAAGTGTGGATTCTACTCCTGACATCTCACACACAGATCAGTTGACATTTACAATCCGCTATGTTCGAGGATGTGGGCCGGTAGAACGTTTTCTTAAGTTCATCCCCATATTTTCTCATGGAGCAAAGACTCTAGCAGACACTGTTGTGGATTTCCTTAATCACAACAAAATTCCACTATCAAACTGCCGTGGTCAGTCATATGACAACGCTTCAAATATGTCTGGACGTTATACTGGATTGCAAGCGAGGATAAATCAACTGAATGAGTTTGCTATCTATGTCCCTTGTGCAGGACACAGTCTAAACTTGGTGGGAGTAAAAGCAGCAGAGTGTTGTATGCAGACTGTTAAATTCTTTGACTTTGTTCAGCATCTGTATTCCTTCTTCTCTGCCTCTACATATCGATGGAACGTTCTTTCAACATCTTTAGGAAAAGATGTTGTGGTCAAGCGTTTGTCAGACACAAGGTGGTCATCACATTATAATGCTGTTCATGCTTTATATGGTGGTTTTGAGAAAATTAAAGATGCACTGGATTCTGTATCTGCTGACACTCAACAAGAAATGAATGCAAGACGAGAGGCAGAAGGATTGAGTGGGAAAATGGAGGACCTTGAAACCATCTTCCTCACAATTCTTTGGAATGACATTCTTGAAAGAGTGGACAAAACAAGTAAAGTTTTGCAGTCAGAGGATGTAAACATACTTGTCGCCACAAATCTTCTTCAGGTCTTTGAAAAGCTATCTTCAGGAAATTAGAGAAAAGTTTACAGAATATGAAGATAAAGCCAGAAGTAGGTGCCCAGATTCTGATTTCAGAGAGGTAAAAAAACGGGACCGAAAACGAAGTGTTCGTCTTACTAGATATGATGGATCAGAAGAAGAAGTACTTCTCAGTAAAAGTGAGAAGTTTAAGGTGGAAACATTCCTTCCTGTTATGGACTCTCTAATTCCTGAACTGACAAAACGTGCAGAAGCTTATTCAGTGATTGGAAATCTGTTTTCTTTCTTCAGTGAATTAAAAACGATAGCTTCGGATGACTTAAACAAAAAATTTCAGGATCTTGCTAATAAATATCATGAAGATCTTGATGGCGAAGACCTTTTAAATGAATGTAGACATCTCAAGCAATACATTGCTCTTGATGAAACTTGTGATACTCTTCCTGCATTGTACAGAAAAATAATTTCAGAAAACTTAACATCTGTGTTTCCCAATGTTGAAATTGCACTCAGAGTGTTCATGTGCATGATGGTGACCAACTGTGCAGGAGAACGTTCATTTTCCAGGCTGAAACTTATAAAAAATCAGCTCCGCAGTACAATGGGGCAGCAACGTTTGAATTGGCTTTCGCTCATGTGTATGGAAAATGACATCCTGAAGACAATTGACTTTAAGCCAATTATAAAGGAATTCTCTGACAAAAAATCTCGCAAATTTAGTTTGTTAAATGAAACTATAAATAAATAGGCTGCTCTGCCAAAATGTTGCACTGGTGTGAAAATAAACCCTGCAGATTGCTGTTGGAAAGCACTTCCATTGCGTTTTTTGGATACTTTGATGCCAACCTGGTCTGGTTTGGTGCGGCATGCACGCACGGTTATTTTTTGTTTCTGTGCTGCTTAGAGACTGTGTTGTGAATTAAAGTTTATGTTAACAATAATTTGTATTTTTTATTGTAAGTTATTGTACTGGCTAGGGGCGGGGTTGCAAAGATGGGGGGGGTTTGATGGCAACTGCCGCGGGGGGGGGGGGGGGCCCAATTCGCACCTCTGCCCAGGGGCCCATAATGCTGTTAAGACGGCCCTGCTGTAAGGGCCCTATTACACGGGATGATTATCGTGCGAAAAATCGTTAAATCGTTCAAATTCAAATGATAATCATTCTGTCTAATTGCAGACAACAATCGAAAAATCGTTCGTATGTCGTTGAACGTTCATTTAGATTTGAACCTAAAATTATCGTTAATCGTTCGCTGTAATTCTACGGTCATTCGCTCAAGTTTCGCGTTTTTTCACTAATCGTTTAGTGTAATTGCACATTGTTCATTGTTTTTCTGGGATCAGAAGGAATAAACGATCATGGTAACGATCGCTATAACGATCATAGTAATGATCGTAACTAACGATTATCGTTCTGTGTAATATGATGAACGATTTCAGGTTAACGATAAACAATCTCGTTTGCGATCGTTTATCGTTAGTCGTTAATCGTTAAAAATCGCTCAGTCTAATAGGACCCTAAGGCGGCCACCTTGGCTACTCCGCATACTTTCTTCTGGCACTACAAGCTTGATGTAGCATCCTCCCGAGATCTATTTTCCGGGCGAAAGATGCTGCAGGCGGTGGTCCCTGGGGGCTATGTTCACACTGCGTACGAATCCGTACGCAGTTCTTACGCCGCCGTACATGTGCGTCTGAAACTACGGGCGTGGGAAAAATAGACATGCGGCCGGTTGCGTACGAACCGCGAACATACGCCCGCAGTACAGTTATGCTTCCCTAGCTTGTTTCGAAGCGATCTGAGGCAGGTCATTTACTTGGAAATCTTCGCCCAGCCCCGTAAACCACACAGAACCTATTGGATCGAAAAATCAAGTTCATTTTGGATGAAATAAGTACTCCGTACGGGACCGCATGGAAATCCACGGCCGTGAGTTTCAACATTTCCGTCCTCAAACAATGGTCTTGTTAATTTTTCACGGCACCGTATACGATCCGGTCGTAAGCTCATACGTAGTGTGCACTGTGCAGGCGTATATCGTATACTTTCAAGCAAACGCATCAACCTCAAAACTACGTGCGTATATTCGCGGTTCGCACTACGGACGGATTCATACGCAGTGTGAACATAGCCTAAACTTGTATTATCTGGTATGTCTCCAGGTGTGCTGTCATGATTGGACGAAGTTAAAAGTCAGGATTATGACTTACCGATAATACGGTTTTCATGAGTCCATTATGACAGCACCCGTTATTACCCCCCCTTATATGTAGTGTTGCTATGTTCTAAGTAATTGGTAAACACTGAGGGGCTGATGGGAGGGGCTGCTATTTAACCTCTCTGTGTTTCCTGTTCCTATTAGGACCAGGGGTTCAATCTCCAGGTGTGCTGTCATGATGGACTCATGAAAACCATATTATCGGTAAGTCATAATCCTGACTTTGTTTAGTTTAAAATTTCTCAATTTCACGAGGAACAGGAGAGAAAATGCACTGCAAAATGATGTGTAACACAGGTTCTTTTGAGTACAACGATACCTTATATGTGGGCATAAACCACTGTATGTGCACACAGCCGGGCTCAGAAGGGAAGGAGTGTCATTTTGGTTACGGGCAATCTGTGGGTGTTAACTGGCTATCTGGGGTGGTTACAGGTAATCTGGGGGTGTTTACTGGCCATCCGGGGTGGTAATGGACAATCCTTGAGGTGTTTACTGGCTATCCAACAAGCAATCTGGTGTGGTTATGGGCAATCTGTGCCAATCAGGGGTGGTTACGGGCAATTTGGTGTGGTTTTGGGAAATCTGGGGTGGTTACGGCAATCTGTGGTGTTTACTGGCTATATGGGGTGGTTACGGGCAATCTGAGGGTGTTTACTGGCTATCTGGGGTGGTTATGGGCAATCTGGGGTGTTCACTGGCTATCTGGGGTGGTGATGGGCAATCTGGAGGTGTTCACTGGCTATCTGGGGTGGTGACAGGCAATCTGGGGTGGTGACGGGCAATCTGGGGAGGTGACGGGCAATCTGGGGTGGTTACTGACAGTCTGTGGCAATCTGGGGTAGTTACGGGCAATCTGGGGTGGTACGGGCTATCTGGGGTGGTTACGTGCAAATCTGGGGTGGTGACAGGCAATCTGGGGAGGTGACGGGCAATCTGGGGTAGTTACTGACAGTCTGTGGCAATCTGGGGTAGTTACGGGCAATCTGGGGTGGTACGGGCTATCTGGGGTGGTTACGTGCAAATCTGAGGTGGTTACGGGCAATCTGGGGTATTTACTGGCTATCTGGGGTGGTTATGGGCAGTCTAGGGGTATTTACTGGCTATCTGGGGTGGTGATGGATAATCTGAGCGGTTACAGGTAAACTGGAGCGGTTACAGGTAATCCGTGGTGGTAACAGGTAATCTGGGGTGGTTACGGGTAATCCAGGGTGGTGTGGCATGGTGGGGCTGTAAGAGGCAGTTCTATGCCTCTGGAGTGGGAATTGGAGTTCAGGTGGAGCTCCTGGTCCAGATACTCCACTCCAGCCCTAGAGCTAATGAGGCTCTGAAACCACCTGGTGGAGCTCTATTAGAGACTCCAGAGCTTCCCAGGTGATGGCTCCCAGGGTGGGAGAACACAGGCAGCGCTAGGCCTGTGGGAGCTGCAGACAAGAAGTCTGGGTGAGACCAGTGTACCTGGTCAAGTGGAGCAGTAGGCTCAGAAAGTCAGCTAGGGAAGCTGCAATGTGTAGTCAGTGGCTAGACAGCCCAGGTTTTATTTTATTGGCAGTGTTGCCTATGTCTTGTGTTATTTGAACGGATAAATAAAGTTGACTGAGGTCAGTATAAAGCATACAGCACTGACTGGACTGCAATTTGTGATGTGCCAACGGTCTCAGGCCCAGGAGATGGCGATCCCAGCAAGTGAGTAACCCCCAGATTGTCACAGTGGTTACATGTAATCCGGGGCACATGACTTTGGTGACAGGGGATAAAAAGTGTCGGCAGCATTTGGAACAAGCGATCAGTGGAATATAGTATATACCGCTGATCGCTTGTACCGGGACCACACCAAGTGTGCCCCAAACATTGCCCCATGCTCTCTGCCACCTCCGGTGGTGGAGAGAATGGGGCTTTGATGATTTTTAGGAATCCATCACTGTGAACAGAGTCTGTTCATACTGATGGCGGCGGCCATCTTGGATCCGCCGATGACCGCCCAGAGAGGGGAGGGTCAGTGACCGGGTTAATAGGGTTAATTCTGGGGAAAGGGGGGGACATGTATTCATCTCCTCTCACCGTGGATTAACGCTGCGCCGGCAATGACCGTTACCCGTTATACTGTTAATAATGGCGATCACCGGTGAGGGGACTGGCCAGGACTGACCCCACACTCTGCCCCAACCCCTCAGCTACCTCCGGTAGCAGAGAGGAGGGGGCTGCGGGCCTTACTGGCGCCGCTGCACTATTCTGTGCCATTGCTGTAAAAAGCTGATAGCAGCAGAATAGAGCCCATTAGTGACCACTGTAAAAATCTGTATCGGCGGTCACTAATAACATAATAAATGTATTCTCTGGGTCACTAGGGTTATGGCGATACCAAATTCGTATAGGTTTTTTTTAACTATTACCACTTTGGCGCAATAGAAACTATCTAGCAAAAATCCACAAAAACTGTTGCCACATTGCAAGATCCATAGCGTTCTTATCTTTTGCGTGACAGAGCTGGTTTTTGGGCTTATTTTTTGGGGGGAAGCTCTGTGGTTTCTATTGATATCAAGTTTTACATATATATGACTTTGATCTCTTTTATGATGTATTTTCTAAAGCGGATTGATAAAATACAGCTATTCTGGTACTGCCAGGGCCATATTTGCCACTAGGCATCCGTGGTCCGGTGCCCAGGGCGGCACTCGCAGGGAACACTTTTTTTTTTTATTATTATTTTTTTTTAAAACCCCCTCCGTAGGCACCGGCCTCTCCCCCTGCCCCTTAGCTTCTCCCCGGCCCCCCAGCATCTCCCCTGCCCCCCAGCGTCTCCCCCTGCCCCCCAGCCTCTTCCCCTGCCCCCAGCCCCTCCCCCTGACCCCCAGCCTCTCCCCCTGACCCCCAGCCTCTCCCTCTGACCCCCAGCCTCTCCCCCTGAATCCCAGCTTCTCCCCTGCCCCCCTACTGCTCCCCCTGACCCCCAGCCTCTCCCCCTGAACCCCAGCTTCTCCCCTGACCCCCAGCCCCCCCTGAACCCCAGCTTCTCCCCTGCCACCCTAGCTGCCCCTCCCTGCTGCTCCTCTGCCCCCCAGCTGCTCTCCCTTACCCCCAGCTGCTCTCCCTCACTCCCCCAGCTGCTCCCCCTGTCACCCCCAGCTGCTCCCCCTGCCACCCCAGCTGCCTCCCTTCCCCAGTCACCCCCAGCTGCCTCCCTTCCACAGTCACCCCCAGCTGCCTCCCTTCCACAGTCACCCCCAGCTGCCTCCCTTCCCCAGTCACCCCCAGCTGCCTCCCTTCCCCAGTCACCCCCAGCTGCTCCTCCTGCCCCCTGTCACCCCCAGCTGCCCACACTGCAGACGAGTTGTAGTCGGAGAAGTCTTCATGATGCTGCGCCAGATGGAGAAGAAAGAAAAAAGTTAACGATGGCAATTCGAGAAGACATCAACTGTGAGTCATTAGTAACTGCACTGTAATCACTTCTATAGTGTGCAGAGCCTGTATACCATTGGGGTCTCAATGGGTCAGTGTATTGTTTGCGGTAGTGTACTGACACAGCCCTGTGTTCACTACAGTACACTAGCGCAAACTTTTAAACTAGGACCCAGCTACAAGAGCTGCAGGCACTACAACGCCCAGCATATCCTGAGTGCTGCAGACTGTCATTACATGCTGGGAGTTGTAGTGCCTGCAGCTCTTGTAGTTGGGTCCTAGGTGCATTATACACTGGAGGCTTTGTGGGAGATCAGAATACAGAGATCTATGGGGGCTCAGTGTAGGGAAGTGACCCCAGAACAGCACTAATAGGAAATAGGGGGAGATGTTTTTGTTCTATCCCCTATTACTGATGTTCTGGGGTCACTTCCCTACACTGAGCCCCCACACATCTATGTATTCTGATCTCCCACAATGCCTCCAGGACCCAACTACAACAGCTGCAGGCACTACAACTCCCAGAACAGTCTTCAGCCCCTTAGGATATGCTGGGAGTTGTAGTGCCTGCAGCTGCTGTAGTTGGGTCCTAGGTGCATCATACACTGGATGCTTTGTGGCATATAAGAATACAAAGATCTGTGGGGGTGTAGGGAAGTGACCCCAGAACATCACTAATAGGGATAGAACAAAAACATCTCCCCCTATCCCCTATTCCCTGCACTGAGCCCCCACAGATCTATGTATTCTTATATGCCACAAAGCATCCAGTGTATAGGACCAAACTACAACAGCTGCAGGCACTACAACTCCCAGCATTTACTTCAGTCTGCAGCCCTAAGGATATGCTGGGAGTTGTAGTAAAGTAGTATAATCCTCTGATAACTGCCGCTGTAGACAGATGTAATGCTGGACCTTCAGGGCTGATGGTTGTCACACACAGATTGCAGCCACCAGGAGCCTCTGCACACAGTGATTTATTACAGGGTTGTCCTATCAGAGACTACAACTCCCAGCATACCCTGAGAGCTGTATAAATGGAGGGTGTTCTGAGATTTGTCACAGATACAGATGAATTCAGGAAAGGAGCGGGTCAGCATGTCATGTCTCACTGGTTCTATATTGGTGGGCCCCAGGTGCCCCAGTCCAACACTGGACAGAACCGGTCCCCAAACTAAGACGTCCCCGGCCTCCTTCTTTCCTCCATCACATCTGTTTGATGAGAATAGCGGGCATCAAGTGGAGCGGCACCCAAGTGCCAGGGTATATACCATGCATGTACAGTAACGGGGGGGGGGGGGGGGGGGCGCCTCAGCGTGGAAAGTGCCTAGGGCAGTATGAACTCTAAATACAGGCCTGGGTACTGCATGATGACATCTCCACGGTAAGCCCAGGGGCCTTCAACAAGCCCCCGGGATTACCATGGAGACCATCAGGGGACCGAAAGGCGCCGCGGGGCCTCCGATTACATGAGTATACCTACGGCGCCGACCGGAACCAGTTAGATGCAACGGGTTAAGCTACCCAGAGCGGAGAATCCTCCTCTCCGGGTAGTTTCATGGGGGGTCAGCTGTCACACTGATCCCCCGCTCTTCCCAGGCAGGGGGATGGCAGTTCATTCCGACAGATACGCCGTTAAAAGGCATATGCATCGGAATAAAGCCCATTAGTGACTGGCTCCCTAGCCCATCAGTTAGGGGAATGGGATGTCACTACCAGGAAATTGCTCATGTTACATATTTGATGTGTTTACCCCTTTAAAATCAGATTGGTTCTTTTAAAATATAATCTTTAACCCCTTAACAACCTCGTGCCTATATTTACGCCCTGCGGTCAGTAAGGGAGTTCAGAGCGGGGCCGCGCGATCGGACCGTGCCCGCTAATGTATGTCGCTAATGTTGCATGTAGCCCGGGACAGGGTCCGATCGCCGTGCCCGCTAATCAGGTAATCAGATGCAGCTGTCAAAGTTGACAGCTGCATCAGATTACCTTCCGGAGCCGTTCCCTGGTGTCTAATGGATCCACACATCCTTTACCGTCCGGGGTCTGCGCTGTAATGGCGCTGATCCCGGCTCGCCATTCGGTTGCTTCCGGCTGCAGCAGCTGCAAGCAATCAAGTGCCTATCTGATCTATGCTGTATATCTATACAGCATAGATCGTAATGAGAGATCAGTGTGCTTATACTTGAAGTCCCCCAGGGGGGCTTCTAGTATAAGTGTAAAAAAAAAAAGTGTCATTAATAATAAAAATAAAAGTTTGAATCACCCCCCCCCCCTTTTCCCATGTTATAAATAAAAATAAATAGATAAACATGTTTGGTGTTGCCACGTGCATAATCACACGAACTATTAATTTATCACATTCCTGATCTTGCACGGTAAACGGCGTAAGTGTAAAATTGCCCATTTTCACATCAAATCCAGAAAAATTGTAATAAAAAGCGATCAAAAAGTCGCATATGTTCAATCAAAGTACCGATAGAAAGAACATATCATGGCGCAAAAAATGACACCTCACACAGCCCCATAGACCAGATGATAAAAGCGATATAAGCCTGGGAATGGAGCGATTTTAAGGAACATATTTTTGTTAACAATGGTTTGAATTTTTTAGAAGCCATCAAATAAAATAAATGTTATGCATGTTAAATATCATTGTGATCGTAACGACTTGAGGAACATATATAACAAGTCAGTTTTACCCCAGGGCGAATGGCGTAAAAACAAATACCCCCCAAATAAACAAAACGCGTTTTGGGTTTTTTTCAATTTCACCACACATTTATTTTTTTCCTGTTTTTGCAGTGTACTTTATGAAAAAATTCAGCCTGTCATTGCGAAGTACAATTGGTGGCGCAAAAAATAAGTGCTCATGTGGGTTTCTAGGTGACAGATTGCAAGTGCTATAAGCACAAGGAGGAAAAAGCGAAAACGCAAAAAACAAAATTGGCCCGGTCCTTAAGGGGTTAAATTGTCTTTAATTCATTTTGACAATGGACTGTGGACTGGAGGGTAAGCCATTGCTAGAAATTTCTGTAATAGTGTCAACTACTTTGTAAATTCTCCTTTTTTTTACACAATACTGTTCCAAGCTGCTGACTATGGTCTTTAGTGTCAATTATTCATGATAATGTCTAGCATCTTAGTCAATTCCTTTGCGAGTACTTCTAGCGAGAGCTGGGAGCCAGTGCCTTTATTAATCCGCCTTTGAACTGGATTTACTTTGAAAACCTTTGTTCTGTACATGAGTGGTTGCTTAATAGATTCACAGTATGAAAAGCCATGGAAATGAGATGGAAACAGCTATTCATCTATGTATGATTTCATAATCCTACTGTATCCATACATAAATGTAGAAAAAGTTTTATTTTGTCCAGAAGCACTTATGAAGAAGATGATATAATGGAGTCATTCCGTGAATATATGTGAGGTCATGGCCGTTTCTAGAGGCGGACGGACCGGGTGACCGCACTTCACCTGTCAGGCCGCCTCCGCTCCCTCACACATCTTTTCCCTCCAGCAGGCGTAGTGACGTCATATCACTGCACCTGCTGGAAGTAGAACATGCATGGGGGGCTGGCAGCGGCCTGCTCCTTGCAGGCTGAAGGAGAAGAGGAGACAGGGACCCGCTGTATGTATTAAGGTGAATATAATTTTTGGGTTTTTTTTTCCTTTTCTTTATGTTTTTTGTTTATTGTTCCTTCCTTTTCTGAACTCCCCTGCCCCCTCTTAATTTTTTTTTTTTTTTTATTGTCTTCTTCTCTCCTCCATTTTGCTGATTCCCCCTTATGCCTCTTTTGATTTTCCTTTACCTGTTGTATACTGCAAGAAATGTTTAGTTGCTGGATAGGTGTATGCAACCAGAGCCACATGTTACCGGTTTTCTTATTGTTGTTTTATCTGTTGGTTATCTACACCGCTGTGACTTGCTTCATCACGGAGCGGTATGCCGCTCTTACTGTTTGTACATTTCTACTGCACTTCTTTAATAAAAGCATTGAGAAAGAAAATAATTTTTTGTTTTTTTTTGGGGTGGGGTGGGGGTGTTTGTGTGTGTTTGGCAATACGGGAGAGGGGGGCAGAGCACAGCAGGGAATATTACTATAGGGACATTACAGGGGGGAATATTACTATGGGGCAGAGCACGGGGGGAATTATTACTATGGGAAAGTACAGGGGGATTGTTACTATGGTGGCAGAGCACAGGGGGATTATTACTATGGGGACAGCACAGGGGTGGATTATTTCTATGGGGCAGAGCACAGGGGAGATTATTACTATGGGGAGAGCACAGGGGGGGTTATTACTATAGGGACAGCACGGGGGATTATTACTACATTTTTATTATTAAATACATTTTTCTCTACTGTATTCACAGAGGAGAATCCCATAACAGAGGACATGACTAGGGATAATATAAATCCTCCCATAAATCTCACCTGACTAACACAACAAGAAGTGGAGAGACGCCTTAAAAACATTAAAATCCATAAGTCATCGGGCCCAGAAGGTATCCATCCTAGAGTTTTGCAAGAATTAAATACTGTGTTAGACAGACCGTTATTCCTAATATTTAAAGATTCTATTACGACAGGGATTGTTCCACAGGACTGGCGCATAGCTAATGTGGTACTAATATTCAAGAAGGGGTCAAAGAGTGATCCTGGAAACTACAGTCCCGTAAGTCTAACATCTATAGTAGGTAAAGTATTTGAGGGGTTTGTAAGAGATGCTATACTGGTGTATCTTAATGAAAATGATCTTATGACGCAGCACCAGCATGGATTTATGAGGGATCGATCCTGTCAGACTAATCTGATCGGCTTCTATGAAGAGGTAAGTTATAGACTGGACCTGGGGGAGGCTGTGGATGTTGTGTATCTGGACTTTTCAAAGGCATTTGATACTGTGCCGCATGAAAGGTTGGTCTACAAAATGAGGATGCTGGGACTCGGGGAAAACGTATGCAAATGGGTAAGTAACTGGTTGTGTCATAGAAAACAGAGGGTGGTCATTGATGGAACATATTCAGATTGGGTTTTAGTTACTAGTGGGGTACCACAGGGGTCAGTGTTGGGTCTACAGAATAGAATCTCCATTTTTGCAAATGATACTAAACTGGGTAAAGTAATCAGCACAGAGGATGATAATATCATATTACAGAGGGATTTGGAGAAGCAAGAGGCTTGGGCAGTGAAATGGCAAATGAAGTTTAATGTGGATAAATGTAAGGTTATGCACTTGGGCCATAGAAATAATAAGTACAGTTATGTGCTAAATAATAAAACACTGGGTAAAACTACTTCTGAAAAGGACCTGGGGGTATTGGTGGACAGTAAACTCAACTTTAGTGATCAGTGCCAGGCAGCAGCTGCCAAGGCTAATAAAATAATAGGATGCATCAAAAGAGGTATAGATGCTAGAGATAATAACATAGTTTTGCCTCTTTATAAATCACTGGTCAGACCACATATGGAATACTGTGTACAGTTTTGGGCACCGGTATATAAGAAGGACACAGCTGAACTGGAGCGGGTGCAGAGGAGGGCAACAAAGGTCATTAAAGGAATGGGTGGGCTACAGTACCAGGACAGGTTATCAAGCTTGGGGTTATTTACGCTAGAAAAAAGACGTCTTAGGGGCGATCTGATCACAATGTACAAATATATGAATGGACAGTACAGAGATCTTCATAGTGATCATTTTACTCCTAGGACTGTAACCATGAAAAGGGGGCATCCTCTACGTCTAGAGGAAAGAAGATTTTATCATCAGCATCGACGCGGGTTCTTTACTGTACGAGCGGTAAGACTGTGAAACTCTCTGCCACATGATGTTGTCATGGCCGATTCATTAAATAAGTTCAAGGGAGGCCTGGATGCTTTTCTTGAACAATATAATATTACAAGTTATGGGCATTAGATTTCCGGTGATACGTTGATCCAGGGATTATTCTGGTTGCCATTGGAGTCGGGGGGGAGTTTTCTCCCTGTGGTGGGGAGGTTGTCGTCTGCTTCGCGGGGGTTTTTGCCTTCCCTGGATCAACACAGTAGGGCTTCCCTAGGTTGAACCTGATGGACTCTAGTCTTCTTTCAACCTTATTTACTATGTTACTATGGGGAGAGGACAGGGGGATTACTACTATGGGCACAGCACAGGGGAGATTATTACTATGGGGAAAGCACAGGGGGGATTATTACTATGGGGACAGCACACAGGGGGATTATTACTATGAGGCAGAACAAAGGGGGGGATTATTACTATTGGGAGAGCACATAGGGGATTATTACTATGGGCACAGCACACAGGGATTATTACTAAGGGGCAGAGCACACGGGGGGATTATTACGATGCGGAAAGAGCACAGGGGGGATTGTTACTATGGGGACAGCACAGGGGGATTATTACTATGGGGACAGCACAGGGGGATTATTACTATGGGGCAGCACAGGGGGATTATTACTATGGGGACAGCACAGGGGGGATTATTACTATAGGGACAGCACAGGGTGGTATTATTACTATGATGACAGCACAGGAGGGGTTATTACTATGGGGACAGCAGAGGGGGGATTGTTACTATGGGGGCAGAGCACAGGGGGATTATTACTACAGGGACAGCACAGGAGGGGTTATTTCTATGGGGCAGAGCACAGGGGGATTATTACTACAGGGACAGCACAGGAGGGGTTATTTCTATGGGGCAGAGCAAAGGGGGGATTTTTACTATGGGGAGAGCACAGGGGGATTATAACAGTGGGGAGAGCACAGGGGGATTATTTCCATGGGGAGAGCACAGGGGGGATTACTACTATGGGCACAGCACAGGGGGATTATTACTATGAGGCAGAACAAAGGGGGATTATTACTATGGGGAGAGCGCATGGGGATTATTACTATGAGGCAGAACAAAGGGGGGTTATTACTATGGGAAGAGCACATGGGGGATTATTACTATGGGCACAGCACACATGGATTATTACGATGTGGACACAGCACAGGGGGGATTGTTACTATGGGAAAAGCACAGGGGGACTATTACTATGCCATATGCAGCACAGGGGGATTATTAGTCTGGGGACAGCACAGGGGGATTATTACTATGGGGACAGCACAGGTGGGATTATTACTATGGGGACAGTACAGGAGGGGTTATTACTATGGGGACAGCACAGGTGGGGAATATTACTATGGGGACAGAGCACAGGGGGATTATTACTATGGGGACAGAGCACGGGGGGGTTATTACTGTGGGGACAGCACAGGGGGGATTATTACTGTGGGGACAGCACAGGGGGGATTATTACTGTGGGGACAGCACAGGGGGGATTATTACTATGGGGACAGCACAGGGGGGATTATTACTATGGGCACATCACAGGGGAGGATTATTACTACTGGGGCACTGCACGGGGGATTATTACTATTGAGGCACTGCACAAGGGGGCATTATTATTATTAGGGCACTGCACAGGGGGATTATTACTATATGAGGGAACAGCAGGAGACATTTTTATTATATGGAGGCAAAGAAGGTAGCATTATTACTTTATGGGGGCACAGCAGGGGATGCTACGTACAGGGGGCAACCCACATACCTACTAAGTTTACTGCACATAACACAAAAAAGTGAAAGTTGTAAGTGCAGAGCCTAAAATTTTTGTCTGGCAGGTTCAGAAGAGACTAATTGTTGCTGCAAGAAATCATCATGGTGGTCCTGGCCAGAAGAAGAGGAAAAGGAAAGTGACACCTCAGATCAAAGAAGACGTCACCTGTGAGTCACTGAATTACTTTTTTTTGCCCAAAGTCAAAAAGGGTTGAATAACACTGCTCTATGCCATAATACACAGACTACTTCTCCCTAGTAACAATCACCCGCCCTGTAGTTCAAATTATCTAGAAACGGCCCTGTGTGAGGTGAACAACAACAATACACCACAGATTCCACTATTTTCTGGCAATTTTTTTCACTTAGGAATGATGGACTTTTCATGGCCTATCATGTTTAGCGTTTATGTAGACTCGCATGTGCACTGTTGTATTGAGAACAAGCTATAGCTGCCATGGACACAACTATTATTGGTTGATTCCCGACAGTGGTGAGTGGTGTCAGGCTCCACCTACTAATTCCATTTCTAACACACATAATATATTCAATATATTGTCTTTTCTGCACTGAATAGTTCTATCTATATTGGATTGTCCTGTGATTACAGAAACTTGCATTGGTATACAATCACAATATTACTCTATTTGTATTTTTGTACACTGTGGTACACTTGATTGTATTTAATTATTATTCTGTTCTGTGTATAAAGCTAAAGTGTTGTTCATATTGAATAGCTTGAGAAAGATGGAGTTGAAACGTTGCCTTGCGGTGACCCACCACGGGTGTTGCTTATTGTTGCACCCTTCGCAAAACACTCACTGGGGATATTACACCGCCTATAGGAGGTTGTCACATGGGGAGAGGAAGCATACACCCACTTTAGTCAGTAGTCTTAGTTTGATCGTTGAGTAGAGAGGACGCAGAACAAGTTGGTCCCTGTCGTAGTCCAGCTGGGCCCTGGCTTTGCCAGGTCCCTACTCCAGAACTAGTCAGCAGTCTTAGTCTGGTTGTAGAGCAGAGCAGACGCACATGAGAGACTTAGACACCTTCTTCTTGAAAGCAGCACTTCCACACACTATGCAGTGTTAAGCTACTCAAGGGAGAGGACAAGTCAAAGAAACCCCAACCCACGCCAAGAATAAGTCTAAAGGTGCAGGACAGTATCCTGCTAAAATGAGGAACTGATCCGGATAGGGCAAAGTTGCTAGAAGCCTATGTACTCTATCTTGCGGGTGTAACTAGGAAATCTTGGCCACTCTGCTCAACCCAGGTAACAGGGTCTGGGGCTTGTGTCACCCTCGAGGTAGGGTCACCCGACACTTGTGGGCAAGAGGGTGTATAGCGACAAAGGTTAAAACACAGGCACAAGTAAACATCTATTTTCAAGTCTTCAGTATTCTACTACTACTTCTTCTAAAGTTCCGGCAGAGCGCATTACTACTTGGCTTGGGACTCTCACAACACACTCCTCTCCTCTGCACCTGCAGTCTAAACTTCTCTCCACTGTTCTGGACTCTCAGCACAAATTCCTCTCAACTACTCACAGCTCCTTTACACTAAAGGTCCTCAGTACAGCTCCTGTCTTATCAAGTCTACAGTCTGTTATCAGCTTTTGTACAAAGTATTTCTATAGTAAAGAAGCTTTATTATAGTGCTTGAAAAGCACTATATTGTAATCCGTATTCTTCTTCTTCTTCTTCTTCCATTTCTTCTAGCTATTTTTCTGCGCGTAATACAGCCCGAACCGCTTTGCGCACACACTCCGTTCAAACTGCGTTTCGAAACCCTCGGCGGTGTGTGGTGTGCTATCTATTTTTCGCTTAAATCGGATTTGTCGTTTTGAAGAAATTTACGTTTAAAGACTCCAAATTTCCCATAGAAAATAATGGCCCATTGCAAATAATGGCCACACTCTAATCGCTATCAGCCAATCACAGCACATATGCAAATAGCTGAAATATAGCAGCCAATAGGAATTCTAAGGTCTTGTCAGGCATGTATCACAACATCCACAGTCACATGTCCACTATTGTCCAATAGAAGATGTAATACATGGAAGGTCCTTAACGATTTTGTCTCAATGACATGAGTAAGATTGTCATGGTAACCGAGAAATGATCTTTACCATTATAAGTACCCAGATCGCTCTTAAAGGGACCCAAGTCGCTCTTAAAGGGACGGGAGCCATGACACTTTTAAAGGGACCCAAGTCGTTCTTAAAGGGACCCAAGTCGCTCTTAAAGGGGCGGGACCCAAGTCGCTCTTAAAGGGAAGGGACCCAAGTCGCTCTTAAAGGGACGGGACCCAAGTTGCTCTTAAAGGGACCCAAGTCACTCCAAAAGGTATGGGACCCATGTCGCTCTTAAAGAGACCCATGTCGCTAGAGCTACCTGGGTCCCTTTAAGACCGATTCGGGTCCCTTTAAGAGCGACCTGGGTCCCATTATGAGCGACCTGGGTCCTTTTAAGAGCGAAATATGTCCCTTCAAGAGTGAAATATGTGCCTTTAAGAGTGACCTGGATCCCTTTAAGAGCGACCTGGGTACCTTTAAGAGCTATCTGGGTCCCTTTAAGAGTGAAATGGGTCCCTTTAACCCCTTAACGACCGCGGGCGTAAGTGTACGCCCCCAAAACCCGTGCCTTAACGCAAACAGGCGTACATTTACGCCCGCGGTTTCCCCCATCGCTGCGTGTACACACGCAGCGATCGGGGAAGATGGCCTGCTATAATGTATAGCAGGCCATCCCTGCTTGTCGGCACGGGGGGTGATTAACCCCTCCCGTGCTGACGATCGCCGCTATTGGCTGATCAATTCAGATCAGCATATGGCGGCGATCTGCAGCTTTCCGGGTCATCGGTGACCCGATGGCCCGGAAAGCAATGGCGGTCGGTGCTATCTGAGGACGACACCGACCGCCATTACTGTTAAAAGTAACGGTGGCCACGGTGCCACGTCCCGATCGCCGGGACCGGCACGGCGATATAAGTACCCCATGAAAGGGTAAAATACCTGCTGTGGACACCTCAGCTAGGTAGCTGAGGTGTCCAGAGCAGGTATTCACCCATACTCACAGGATCCAGCGTCCCGATCGCGTCTTCCGGGTTCCGAACGCGTCCTCGTCTTCGTCGGCGTCTTCGTCTTTTTCCGGCGGTCCCCATCGGTAATCATCGGCTCCAGCGTCGTCAAACTTCGGCTTTTTCCGGAATTGGCATTCTACTGCCCCCTAGCGGCTGATAAGTGTATATAATACACATATCAGTAGCTATAGGGTTGAAGAAAGATTTTTTATTTTTTTTTCCAAATTTTTTTTTTTTCTATTTTCCGCACCCTATCGCCGCTGAGTGCTGATCAGCATCGCACGTAAGTGCGCCGCTGATCAGCAACTCCTCCTTTTTGGCGTAGAGTGTTTTTTTCCTATATCCTACAGTTACACACACTGGTTTGTGATAGATGTGAGAGATGATCTTAAAATAAGGGATGTAGTACCTGCCTACACCACTAGATGTCACTCTATCAATTAGAAATTACCCACAAATAAAATTGTATACAAATAGAAAAACACAATGGGCTTAATTCATAAAAAATATAAAGAATTTTTATTGTATATAATAGGTACCAATACATAAACAATTTTTACCAATATAAAATGAAGTTTTTAAAAAATATGACCCCAGTAAAAACACATATAAGATAGGTGTCAGCAATGCGGTATTATACCCACAACAATTTTCCAATATGGGAATATAGCTATAAGGTGCATAAAGTTATATACTGTTCTAGTATTGCCTCAATATCATTCCTCATGTAAACAAAGAAAGCCAAGTGGCCACTATAGCATTTAGAGCATATTGCACATACCCATATTTGTCTGACACCGCACAAGCCGTTCCTACAGCCACGGTCTGCTTTTAAGTGCCGCACATAAGTGCGGCATTTATCAGCAACTCCTTTCTTGGCGTAGTTTTTTTTTTTATACTTAATGTTAAAAAAACATGTAAAAAACACCATTACACTACACGGAATAAAGTTTTACACTAAACCACTACATACCCCATATACCAATCCCCGTATAAAGATGGCCCCCAGGGTGTTTTCGGTGTCGGACGCATACGCTATTATTGCCTCCGACACCGAAACAGCCAGTGAGGATGAATGGGGGGTCCTTCGTTCCTCCATTCATCCTCATCCTCATCATCCAATGACGTATCTGGGGGTAGCGTAGCGTACGCTGCCCCCCAGACACGTCTTTTCCGCCAGTACCGTCCCAATAAGAGATCACGGTATGGCGTGAAATTCTACAAACTCTGTGAGAGTACCTCAGGGTACACTTACAGATTAAGGGTACGTGCACACTGCGGAATGGCGAAGGATAACCCTTTGTGCATTCCGCAGCTGGCACCCGCCGGCAGACTAATGCGGGCGCGTGTCTCCACCCGTGTCATAGACTCCAATCTATGCATGGGCGGATTCCATCGTCCATCCAAAGAATGAACACATTTGACGGAGAGCGGAATCCGCCCGTGCATAGAATGGAGTCTATGACACGGACGGAGACGCGCGCCCGCATCAGTCTGCCGGTGGGTGCCAGCTGCGGAATGCACAAAGGGTTATCCTTCGCCATTCCGCAGTGTGCACGTGCACTTAGAGTGTATGAAGGAAGGGACACCCGAATCCAGCCCCCAGATGCCCCCCCCATCCTCGGAGTTAGTGGGGAGATCATTCGGGAACTGATCTTCCCACTGCTGGATAAAGGTTACCACCTGTACGGGGATAACTTTTATACCAGCACCCCCTCTTCCGGTCCCTCGCTGCCCTGTAGCTTGCGGCACGATCCGAACATATCAGAAGTAGTAATAGCGCCCTAATATTTAGCAGCCATGGAGCGGACCCAGCGCTTCTGGATATGAAGGACCCCGTATCGCACCAGGACAACATTTTCCAGGTGACGTCCCCCACACTGGAAAACAGGAGACCCCAGAAGAAGTGCAGAGTGTGGCGTAACAGGGGGATCAGGAAGGACACCATTTTCCAGTCTGACGCCTGTCCTGATCACCCCGGCCACTGCATACTGGATCGCTTCAAGGCGCACCACACGTCACTGGGGTTCTACATTATCTAAATTCTGTCCCTTATTCCTATTTCAGGGGTCATGTTGATCCAGGGATTATTCTGATCGCCATTATGGAGTCAGGAAGGAATTTTTCCCCTGTGATGAGGCTACTGTCGTCTGCCTTACGAGGGTTTTTTGCCTTCCTCTGGATCAACACAGGTTGAATTTGATGGACACCTGTCATTTTCAACCTTATAAACTAATAATTGGCCTAATACCCCCAAATAAATTAGAATTGTCCCTTTTCCCCAGCTAAGTAGGTATGGCCGCCATTCCCATTAGAGGATGCTATGATGCAATTACAAAGCCTCTGTGCGGCCAGGACAGTAGAAACCCCTGACAAGTGATCCCATTCTGGAAACTACACCCCATAAGGAATCTAACAAGGGGGGCAGCGGGGATATGGCCCCCTGGTGACGGCCACATTTGGGACGTGAAAATGAAAAAAATTGTATTTTTTATTTTCACGGCACATGTTCTACTTATGTGCCTGTTACCAGTGGGGTCCATATGCTCACTGCACCCCTTGTTAGATTCCTTATGGGGTGTAGTTTCCAGAATGGGGTCACTTGTGGGGGGTTTCTACTGTCCTGGCCGCACAGGAGCTTTGTAATTGCGACATGGCCTCCATCCTCCATTCCAGCCTCTAAATGGCGCTCTGTCCCTTTGGTGGCTTGCCCTGGGCCCATATGGCACATTATGTCAACATGTGGGGTATTTTCGTACTCAGGGAAAATTACCCTACACGCTTTGCGTTTATTTTCTTTTTTAACCGCTTGTGGAAATGGAAAAAAATCAAGGCTAGACCAACATTTGGTGTAATTTGTTTTAAATTTTTACTCTAAATCATTAATCTTGTCTTGATTTTTTCATTTTCACAAGGGGCTAAATACCCCACATGTGGACATAAAGCGCCATGTGGGTGCAGGGTAAGCCTCCAAAGGGAAGGAGCGCCATTTGGTTTTTTGAGGCTGGATTTGGCTGGAATGAATTTCGAGGGGCCATGTTGCATTTAAAAGGCCCCTGTGTTGCCAAGACAGTTGAACCCCCCCACAAGTGACCCCATTATGGAAACTACACCCCTCAAGGAATGTAACAAGGGGTGTCGTGAGCATATGGACCCCACTGGTGACGGGCACAAATGTGGAACAATGTGGCGTGAAAATGAAATATTACATTTTTTACACTATAATGTTGGTCTAGCCTTGAATTTATCATTTTCACAAGGGGTTAAAAGAGAAAAAAACACACAAAATGTTTAGAGCAATTTCCCCCGAGTCCGTAAATACCCCACATGTGGACATAAAGCGCCATGTGGGTGCAGGGCAAGCCTCTCAAGGGAAGGAGCGCCATTTGGATTTTGGAGGTTGGATTTGGCTAGAATGGATGATGAACGCCATGTCGCATTTACAGAGCCATTGTGCTGCCAGGACAGTGGAAACCCAACACAAGTGACCCCATTCTGGAAACTACACACCTTAAGGAATCTAACAAGGGGTGCAATGAGGATATGGACCCCTTGATGACGGGCACATTTGTGCCGTGAAAGTGAAAAAATGAAAATTTTCACTTTCACGTCTTATTGTTCCACATTTGTGCCCGTCACCAGTGGGGTCCATATGCTCACTGCACCCCTTGTTAGATTCCTTGAGGGGTGTAGTTTCCAGAATGGGGTCACTTGTGGGGGGTTTCCAGTGTTTTGGCAGCACGAGGGCTCTGTAAATGCGACGTGGCCCTTGAAATCCATTCCAGTGAAATCCAGCTTCCAAAAGCCCATTGGCGCTCCTTCCCTTTGGAGGCTCGTCGTGCGCCCGCTTGGCACTTTATGTCCACATGTGGGGTATTTCCGTACTCGGGAGAAACTGCGCTACATGTTTTGTGTTTTTTTTTTCCTTTTATCCCTTTGTGAAAATGAAAAATTGAAGTCTAGAACAACGTTTTAGTGTAAAAAATACTTTTGTCTTTTTTCACGCCATATTGTTGGGAAAATCTGTGAAGCACCTGTGGGGTCCAGATGCTCACCGCACCCCTAGTTACATTCCTTGAGGGGTGTAGTTTTCTGAATGGTGTCCCTTTAGTGGTGTTTTTTAGGTTTTGGCACCCCAGAGCCTCTGCCAACCTGAAGTGGTACAGTCAAAAATGACCAAATATAACGGAGCCATTGAAATGCACTAGGCGCTCCCTTATATCTGAGGCTTGTGGTTGCGTCAAATAGCGCAATAGGGTCACATATGGGGTATTTCTATAAACTGCAGAAACGGGGCAATAAATATTGGGGTGCATTTCTCTGGTAATAAGTTTATAATTATGAAAAATATTGGATTACAATAAAATCTCTGCACAGAAAATTGAAATTTTCAAATTTCTTACACACTTGGCTTTTATTTCTGTGACTCCCCTAAAGGGTTAAAAAACTTTCTGGATCTGCTTTTGCAGTTTGGGGGGTGCAGTTTCTGAAATGGGGTGCTTTTTGGGGCTTTCTAACATACAGGCCCCTCAAATACACTTTAAACCTGAACAGGTCCCTAAAAATATCTGATTTTGAAATTTTACTGAAAATTTGGAAATTTGCTGCTAATGTTTTACGCTTACTATTGTCTAAAAAAAATGAAATATAGTTTAATAAATGCCGCCAACATAAAGAAGACATGTTGCTAATGCTATTTAATATATAATTTATGTGCCATAACCATTTTCTGTATAAGCAGAAAAGGTTTAAAGTTGGAAAAATGCATTTTTTTACAATTTTTCACGTTATTTTGTTTTTTTTTCATAAAGATTCGTTATAAGTATCGACTCCAATTTACAAGAAATGTGAAGTACAATATGTCACGAGAAAACAATCTCAGAATCAGCCGGATAGGTAAAAGCATCCCGAAGTTATTAATGAATAAAGTGACACAGGTCATATTCATAAAATTTGCTCCGGTCCTTAAGGCCATTTTAGGCCCGGTCCTTAAGGGGTTAAGAGAGACCTGGGTCCTTTTAAGAGCGAAATATGTCCCTTCAAGAGTGAAATATGTGCCTTTAAGAGTGACCTGGGTCCCTTTAATAGCGACCTGGGTCCCTTTAAGAGCTATCTGGGTCCCTTTAAGAGTGAACTGGGTCCCTTTAAGAGCGACCTGGGTCCCTTTAATAGCAACCTGGGTCCCTTTAAAGAGCGATCTGGGTCCCTTTAAGAGCGACCTGGGTCCCTTTAAGAGCGAAATGGGTCCTTTTAAGAGCGACCTGGGTCCCTTTAAGAGCGAAATGGGTCCCTTTAAGAGCGACCTGGATCCCTTTAAGAGCGAAATGGGTCCCTTTAAGAGCGACCTGGGTCCCTTTAAGAGCAAAATATGTCCCTTTAAGAGCAAAATATGTCCCTTTAAGAGCAAAGTGGGTCCCTTTAAGAGCGAAATTGGTCCCTTTAAGAGAAACCTGGGTCCCTTTAAGAGCGACCTGGGTCCCTTTAAGAGCGAAATTGGTCCCTGTAAGAGCGACCTAGGTCCCTTTAAGAGGGACCTGGGTCCCTTTAAAAGCGAAATATGTTCCTTTTAAGAGCAAAATGGGTCCATTTAAGAGCGACCTGGGTCCCTTTAACCCTTTGAGGACCAGGCCCAAAATGACCCAGTGGACCGCGCAAATTTTGATCTTAGTGCTTTTGTTTTTCCCTCCTCCCCTTCTAAGAGCTCTAGCACTCTCAGTTTTCTATCTACAAGCCATGTAAGTGCTTGTTTTTTACAGGAATAGTTGTACTGTGTAATGGCGTCATTCATTTTACCATAACATGTATGATGGAATTCCAAATATATTATTTATGAAGATATAAATAGGTGAAATCGTAAGAAAGAATGCAATATGGTAATGTTTGGGGGGTTCCTGTGTCTACGTAATGCACTATATGGTAACAGCGACATGATACTATAACTCTATAGGTCAGTCCAAACACAACCATATGCAGGTTACACAGATTCTCTAATGTTATATATATTTTTTTTTTATGAAATCCTTTTTTTTGGCAATTAAATATTCATAAAATGGGCCTATTGTGACGCTTATAACGGTTTTATTTTTTCCCCTACGGGGCTGTATGGGGTGTCATTTTTTCCGCCATGATCTCTAGTTTTTATTAATACCATATTTGTGAAGATCGGACGTTTTGATCACTTTTTATTGATTTTTTTAAATATATAATGTAACATAAAATCGGTAATCCGCGCACTTTTTTCCCTCTTTTCGTGTACGCCGTTTACCGGTCACAATGACGCTTGTTATATTTTAATAGATCGGACAATTACGCACACTACGGTATATTATATGTTTATCTATTTATTCATTTTTATATGTTTTATTTATATAATGGGAAAGGGGGGTGATTTAGACTTTTATTGGGGGAGGGGTTTTGGGGTAGTGTGTTAGTGTTTTGAACTTTTTTTTTTTTACACTTTTGAAGTCCCTTTGGGGGACTTGTACACACAATACTTAGATTTCTACACTGATGAATGCTATGCCATAGGCATAGCATTGATCAGTGTTATCGGCGATCTGCTCATTGAGCCTGCCTGTGCCGGCCTAGTGTAGCAGATCGCCGATCGGACCGCACGGAGGCAGGTAAGAGACCTCCGGCAGTCCGTTTCAACGATCGGGACCCCCGCAGTCACACTGCGGGGGTCCCGATCGGTAAGTGACAGGGGCCTCCCCCTGTCACTTACACTTAAACGCCGCGGTCGCTTAAGGGGTTAATGACACGCGGCAGCGCGATCGCTGCAGCGTGTCATTACCGGTGAGGTCCCGGCTGCTGATTGCAGCCGGCCCCCACCTGCTATGAAGCACGCTCCGCTCCGGAGCGCGCTTTATAGCGGAAAAAACACCCAGGACATAAGGTTACGTCATGGGTCGTCTGGGGACAGACTTCCATGACGTAGCCCTACGTCCAGGGTCGTCTAGGGGTTAAGAGTGAACTGGGTCCCTTTAAGAGTGAAATGGGTCCCTTTAAGAGTGAAATGGTCCCTTTAAGAGTGAAATGGGTCCTTTTAAGAGCCACCTGGGTCCCTTTAAGAGCGAAATATGTCCCTTTAAGAGCAAAATGGGTCCCTTTAAGAGCGAAATGTCCCTTTAAGAGCAAAATGGGTCCCTTTAAGAGTGATCTGGGTCCCTTTAAGAGCTAAATATGTCCCTTTAAGAGCAAAATGGGTCCCTTTAAGAGGGAAATTGGTCCCTTTAAGAGTGACCTGGGTCCCTTTAAGAGTGACCTGGGTCCCTTTAAGAGTGACCTGGGTCCCTTTAAGAGTGACCTGGGTCCCTTTAAGAGCGACCTGGGTCCCTTTAAGAGCGAAATATGTCCCTTTAAGAGCAAAATGGGTACTTTTAAGAGCGACCTGGGTGCCTTTAAGAACAAAATGGGTCCCTTTAAGTGTGAAATTGGTCCCTTTAAGAGCGACCTGGGTCCCTTTAGGAGTGACCTGGGTCCTTTTAGGAGCGACCTGGGTCCATTTAAGAGCGATCTGGGTCCCTTTAAAAGCGATCTGGGTCCCTTTAAAAGCGACCTGGGTCCCTTTAAAAGCGACCTGGGTCCCTTTAAGAGCGAAATGGGTCCCTTTAAGCGTGAAATTGGTCCCTTTAAGAGTGAAATTGGTCCCTTTAAGAGTGACCTGGGTCTCTTTAAGAGCATAAAAATGAGTCCCTTTAAGAGCGACCTGGGTCCCTTTAAGAGCGAAATGGGTCCCTTTTAAGAGCAACCTGGGTCCCTTTAAGAGCGAAATATGTCCCTTTAAGAACAAAATGGGTCCCTTTGAGTGAAATTGGTCCCTTTAAGAGCGACCTGGGTCCCTTTAAGAGCGACCTGGGTCCCTTTAAGAGCGACCTTGCTCCCTTTAAGAGCGAAATGGGTCCCTTTAAGAGCAAAATGGGTCCCTTTAAGAGCAAAATTGGTCTCTTTTAGAGCGACCTGGGTCCCTTTAAGAGCGACCTGGGTCCCTTTAAGAGCAACCTTGGCCCCTTTAAGAGCATAAAAAATGAGTCCCTTTAAGAGCGACCTGGGTCCCTTTAAGAGCGAAATATGTCCCTTTAAGAGCAAAATGGGTCTTTTTAAGAGCGACCTGGGTCCCTTTAAGAGCGAAATGGGTCCCTTTAAGCGTGGAATTGGTCCCTTTAAGAGCAAAATGGGTCCCTTTAAGAGCGAAATGGGTCCCTTTAAGAGTGAAATTGGTCCCTTTAAGAGCGACCTGGGTTCCTTTAAGAGCGACCTGGGTCCCTTTAAGAGTGAAATATGTCCCTTTAAGAGTGAAATATGTCCCTTTAAGAGTGAAATATGTCCCTTTAAGAGCAAAATGGGTCCTTTTAAGAGCGACCTGGGTCCCTTTAAGAGCGAAATGGGTCCCTTTAAGCGTGAAATTGGTCCCTTTAAGAGCAAAATGGGTCCCTTTAAGAGCAAAATGGGTCCCTTTAAGAGCGAAATGGGTCCCTTTAAGAGTGAAATTGGTCCCTTTAAGAGCGACCTGGGTCCCTTTAAGAGCTACCTGGGTCCCTTTAAAAGCGACCTGGGTCCCTTTAAGAGTGAAATATGTCCCTTTAAGAGTGAAATATGTCCCTTTAAGAGTGAAATATGTCCCTTTAAGAGCGACCTGGGTCCCTTTAAGAGCGACCTGGGTCCCTTTAAGAGCAACCTGGGTCCCTTTAAGAGCGACCTGGGTCCCTTTAAGAGCGAAGGGACCCAGGTCGCTCTTAAAGGGACGGGAGCCAAGTTGCTCTTAAAGGGATGCGATCCAAGTCGCTCTTAAAGAGACGGCACCCAGGATTAAAGTTTCTCTTAAAAGGAAGTCACTGGTAAAGGGTCGCTCTGGAAGTCACTGGTAAAGGGGCGCTCTTTTCAAGCACTATGTATTTCCCTGGAAATGCAAATCTAGTTTATGCTAACGACACTCAGTGATTAATACCCAAGCACCTACACAATAGATAACACATCCTTGGGTCATCTCTGTGGGTGGCGCTTCCGATAGTCCGGGTGGGTCACTACTCCACTCCAGACCACTGTGATAAGTACCCAAGGGACCCCCTCACAGCCCGGCAGGTCACCGACCACAGGGGAAAGGGTATAGCTCGCCACTCTAAAATAAAAGCAGGTGCCCACCTGGCACTGGCATCACACAGTACATCTGGTAAGTGACCGGTCAAGCCTCACAGCAGTGCACCACAGCATGCTTATAGCTTATGGAATAAAAGATAACCAGTTATTAAAAAGTTAATATGTCAGATCACTGTGTGTACTTGTAGTCACCATGCCAGGATCAGTGGAGCTTTAGTTGCGAGTCTCAAAACACAAGAATAGCCAGATTACATTGATATCTGCAAATCTGCAGTGGATCCTGTATCCTTAGGTCTCATTCACACATCAGTAACCCCGTCTGTAGTTGTGGCCCCACAACCACGGACAGGATTAGGAATTGTCTTCAGTAACTGTCCGCATTTGCAGGCCCCCACTGTCAAGTGGGTGACACAGATGCACAATGGCCTAATCATTTTTTTGTGGCACGGATTATGGCCCCAAAACCCAATAACACCTACAGATGTGTGTATGGGGCCATATGTACTGCATGTATGACATGGGAAAGGGGCCATAATGTCACATGATTCATCTGAATATAACAATTTTTTTGAATAATATGCAAGTTTGGGTCTATTATACAGTAAGAAATCAGACACTTTCTAAAACATCATAGAAAGTTTATTAATGCAAATCTAATTCCTAGGTCAAAAAGAGGGACATGTAAGAGGGACAGAGGGACTTGGCTCAAAAGTAGGGCATGTCCCTCCAAAAGCTTAGAAGTATGCCATTGAGGTCCATTATCTATGGTTGCCTCGATACTGGTGAAGCTTAGTATCAGTAGTTGCCTGGATACCAGAGAAACTTAGTACATGTGGTTGCAAGGACACCAGTGACACCTGGTACTTGTGGTTGCATGAATACCAATGATCCCTAGTGCCTGTGTAGTTGCCTGGATACCATTAAGGTCTAGTACCTGTGGTTGCCTCGATACCAGAGAAGCCTATTATGTGTGGTTGCCTAGATACCAGTGAGGTCTAGTATCTGTAGTTGCCCAGATACCAGTCATGCCTAGCACTTGTGGTTCCCTGGATACCAGTAAGGCCTAGCACCTGGGTTTGCCTGGATGTCAGTGAAGCTTAGTACCTGTAGTGGCCTGGATACTAGTGTTATGTAGTACCTGTGGTTGCCTTGATACTAATGATGCCTAGTACCTCTGTAGTTGCCTGGATACCATTGAGGCCTATCACCCATGGTTGCCTGGATACCAGAGAAGCCTAGTACCTGTGGTTGCCTGGATGTCAGTGATGCCTAGTACCTGTGGTTGCCTGGATACCATTATAGCCTAGTACCTGTTGCCTGGATACCAGAGTAGCCTAGTACCTGTGGTTGCCTGGATACAGTGATGTCTAGTATCTGTAGTTGCCTAGATACCTGTGCTGCATAGTATCTGTGGTTGCCCTGATTTCAGTGAGGCCTAGTACATGTGGTTGCCTGGATACCGGTAAAGCTTATATCCTGTGGTTGCCAAGATACCAATGATGCTTAGTACCTGTGGTTACCTGGATACAAGAGAAGCCAAATACTTGTAGTTGCCTGGTTACCAGTGATGCCTAGTACCTGTAGTTGCCTAGATACAAGTGAATCCTAGTACCTATGGTTGCCTGGATACCATTGAGGCTCAGTACCTGTAGTTTCCTGGACACCAATAAAGCCAGAGTTCCTGTGGCTGCCTAGATACCAGTGACGCTTAGTACCTGTAGTTGCCTGGAAACCAAAGATGTCTAATGCCTGTGGTTACCTCGATACTATTGAAGCCAAGTGCCTGTGGTTCCCTGAATAACACTAAGGCCTAGCACTTGTGGTTGCCTGGATACCAGTGAAGCTTAGTACTGGCGTAGTTACCACTGAGGCCTAGCATCTATGGCTACCTAGATACCAGTGATATTTAGTACCTGCGATTTCCTGGATACCAGTGGTATCTATTACCCATGGTTGCCTGAATACCAGTGATGCCTTGTACGTGTGATTGCCTGGATACCAGTGATGCCAAGTACCTGTGTAGTTGCCTGGATACCATTTAGGCCTAGCATCTGTGGCTGCCTGGATACCAGTGATATCTAGTACCTTTGTAGTTGGTTGGATACCACTGAGGCCTAGAACATGTGTAGTTGCTTGGATACTAGTGATATCTAGTACCTTTGGTTGCCTGGATACCAGTGAGGTCTAGTACCTGTGGTTTCCTGAATACTATTGATTTCTAGTAACTGTGGTTGCCAAGATACCATTTAGGTACCTGTTGTTGCCTGGATACGAGTGAAACTTAGAACTTGTGGTCGCCTGGATACCAGTGATGCTTAGTACCTGTGGTTGCCTGGATACCAGTGATGGTTAGCACCTGTGGTTGCCTGGATACAAGTAAACCTAGTACCTGTAGTTGCCAGGATAACAGTGATGCCCATACCTGTGGTTGCCTGGATACTAGTGAGGCCTAGTACCTGTGGTTGCCTGGATACAAGTGAAGCCTAGTACCTGTGATTGCCCGGATACCAGTAAGGCCTGGATACCAGTGAAGCTTAGAACTTGTGGTCGCCTGGATACCAGTGATGCTTAGTACCTGTGATTGCCTGGATACCAGTGATGGTTAGCACCTGTGGTTACCTGGATACAAGTGAAACCTAGTACCTGTAGTTGCCTGGATACCAGTGATGCCCATACCTGTGGTTGCCTGGATACAAGTGAAGCCTAGTACCTGTGAGTGCCCGGATACCATAGAGGCCTAGTACCTATGGTTGCCCGGATACAATTGAAGCCTGCTACTTGTGGTTGCCTGGATTATGCCTCCCAACACACAAAAATATTTACTAAAAATGTTTACACTACTCCCACAAGGATCCAAACCCCAGTAGTCAAGCTCTCAGCTTCTGCAGACATATTGTAGTGAAGGGGTGGTGGTGTTCAGCTCCAATGACATGTAAATATGGTATATAACACACAAGTAACACACCCCTGCATGAGATTGCTCTCTCCGACGGCTCCATACAGAATGAATGGAGCTGTGGGTCATGCACCAACCCATGGCTCCATTCAAGGAGCTGGGGCGTCGATCTAGAGATCCCCGGGGGCACGGTGGTCAGACCCCCCCGTAATCTCATACTTGTCCCCTATCCTGTAGAACCCTTTTAAAGGGAACATGCCCATCAAAATGCTGCGGCACCCCGGTTGGGAACCGCTAATGCACAGTGACCAGTACAGTGGACTATTTAAAAATATAAGAACTCATCTCAATATAAGGCAATGAGCAAACAGGACATGTCCACAAATGCCTTTCTATCTAAAGGTGCTCACATACTTTAATTGTAATTATTTGCTAATTGCACAGAATGCAGCAGACATTGGCGGACGATCAAACAAAACAATTACAGCAATTCTTTCACAGCTCCATGCCCAGAAGGCCAGCGCTAATGACAACTCTTGTGCTATGCAATGAGCTGGAGCTTCCCCAAAACAGATTTAAGGTTGATATTCATAACATTTCACTTATAATGGAGCCCATAGTGCCAGATGTCTGCCAATGTAAGAGCAGTGGTTTGCTTGTCAGTGCATGAATGCAGCACTAATTTATAATATTTATGCCCCAGAAGGTTTGGACAGAGTTATAGAATAATGATGTGTGATTTACTACAGTGAATACACTGCACAAACATTAAATCATTCTGAAGTATAATGTGACAAATACTGCAGTACTCGGGCTCTGTCATTTGTGTATGACAATGCTGTGACTTTGAGTCATACAGATGTCTTTGCAGCATGGTTAACAATAATAACTAGCTATTTATGGATTACATAAACCTTATGGGAAGAACATCTAGAGCAGGTTCAGAGCAGGTCTGGCTCATGGGGACTCTACTACCAAGTTCAGAAGCAATAGGCCGATAATAGGCGTAAAAATGTCAACGATCAGCCGAGGAGTGGGAAAACGCCTAATCATTGCGTGATTGCATCTTTTGAGCGGCCATAAAAATAATCATTTACTGGCCATACACCCCTCTATGTAAACATGAGATGTGCAGCCGATACCAAGAAATTTGGGACGCCGCTCCAGTCACGAACCAGCCAGTCCATCAGCCGGGACAGGCCTCCCCCACCCCTCCCGGAGTCACGACGTCAGGTAAAATGCCTTCTGGTGGGGGTCCTGCGGCCGGTCCCGCTGCTCACCACAGTCACGGGAAGAGGTAAGTTGGTACTTGTAAACAATTTACCCCCTGTCTCTGCCGGTTTTTGTAATCCGTCGTACTTCTCCTTTAAATGGTTGCACAAATTTTACATGGATTGTTCGTGTGGCCCGGCCGCTCGATTAATTGTGCCATGTGAAGGCACTGCAAGTGAGCTTTGATCTAGCTGATAGCTTATTTGTGACCACGGATGGCCAAAGATTAGAGATGAGCGAACCAGGTTCGGGTTCGAGTCGATCCGAACCCGAACGTTCAGCATTTGATTAGCTGGGGCTGCTGAACTTGGATAAAGCTCTAAGGTTGTCTGAAAAACATGGATACAGCCAATGACTATATCCATGATTTCCACATAGCCTTAGGGCTTTATCCAACTTCAGCAGCCACCGCTGATCAAATGCCGAAAGTTCGGGTTCGGATCAACTCGAGCATGCTCGAGGTTCGCTCATCTCTACCAAAGATGTATCAGTGCAAAAGGACCTTTAGGTCCCTGTTATCTGGTCAATGTACAGTACTGTTATTTAGACAGTGAATGTTACTATTAGGGTACTGTATAGTATTAATATTAAGCACTGTATGGCTATTGCAGTGGTATTATCTGTGCATTGTATGTTGGTGGTAATTAGCTATAGTAGGGATCTTTTACTCACAAGCCCATTGTAAATGCTTTCCACTCCCAGTATGTATAGCAAGCTGTGAGTTCTGACACCTTGGGGGACATTTATCAAGACTGGTGTAGGAGTACTCCAGTCTTAAATAAAGCCCTGCCCCCTTTGCCTGGTTTACAGATGTAAACCTTCATAAATTAGGCGCAGATGGAGGCCACGCCTTGTCTTACCCCCGCCCCCCCCCCCCCCATTCCCAAATCATGTCAGTGGGGGATACGGCAGGCGTACACCACGGAAAAGGGGTGAATATGCCCCTTTTCATGGCCTACACCAGGGGCGAATAGTGATAAATCCCCCCTTCCCCTTGTGTTCTAACTTTTTCATCAATTTTTGCTACAGCAGCTCTTCTCTTAGACCCCACCAGACAGGCTAGCCTTTACTTTCCATGTATACCAATAACCCCTGGATGCCCACGATCCTATTGCTGGTTCACCAGTTGGTCATCTTTGAATTTGGTGGGTACTAACCAGGGCCAGCCTTTAGGGTGTGCGACCTGTGCGGTTGTAAAGGGCGCATCATTCCTGGACAGCTGGGGGAGCGCTCAGGCAGACAGAGAGCACATCTATCTTAGAAATAGACATTTCTACGTTAAGTGTGCGGTCTGTCTGCCGAAGTGCCCCTGGCTGCTTTCTGGTTTGTTTCGTTACCATCTCCTGCATGGCACCGTAGCATGATGTCACCTGGCACCCGCGCTGCCTTCCTGATTGGCTTGCTGTGCGCTAGAAAAAAAGCGCTCTAGCCATCACAACTTGGCTCTTGTCATAGCCACATATCCTTAAACTTGCCCATTTTCCCTTTTCCCAACACATCAACTTTAAAGGAAACAGGTCACACTCCTCTTGGTTAGAATGACATGACTAAATGTTCTTAACAGTGGTTTAAATGGTAAGACTGTGGCTGATTAGTGTAGGTCTTGAAAATAGGGTATGCTGTATTGACTAGATTAGGCTGTCCTCTAAAGCGTTATGCACATAGCTATGGTTTTACATCATGGCATATAAAGGCTTATTCTGTCAGATTCTCTGTACAGAAAACCAATGTGGCATACTCTGTGGCATAAGTATGTACAAATCTATTCCTTAGAAGAACGGATTTAAAAAGAGAATATTCCCCAAGTGTGACACCTGACAGCACCATATGGCGGCACAAGGAACCCCTGCAAGTCATTACATAGTGCAGGCTTTAGGAAACACTCCATATTACCAATGAAAGAAAAGGTTAGGCTAAAGCTACAGGCTACCACTAAGAGCTGTATGAAAACAATTGCGGGAATATAACACTGTAATGTGCATTTAATTTCCCTTGACATTGCATCTAAATTAACTGCATAGCTGCCTTAAAACAGTCTTATTTTGATTGTCAATTATATAACAATCAGTAAAAATTTACATACCAGAATATTATCTACAATTTTATTTATTTATCCATCAATCAATTAATAGGGAATTCCAATAAAATTGTAATAACTTATGGCATATTTCTAGAATAGGGTCTGACTTCTGGGACTCCCATCACTTCTGCATGGCATTACTCCCAGCCACTCACCTGTGACTTTAATGAGGTGACCGCTACATGTCGGCATGTTCGTACATCAGCATTGCAACCCCTTCACCCTCAGGATTAGTGAGAGCCCAAGTGACTCCTTCCTTATCATAAAGTCATGGCATACCTAGTGAGAAACATACATTTAGTAGTGTAGTTGCCACTTATTGTCATTTGTCCACTAGGTGGTGCCATTTCACTGATCTATAGACATTTTACTTTTCTTTTAATCTGCAAGGCACTGTGGACAGTTTTACCTTAAGAGCTGTTCAAAAACACAAAACCACTTTATTGTTGCTTACTTAATTCATTTGTGAGATGTAATTTATTTAATCAGATAAAACCTATGGGGGACATGTATCAAGCAGTGTACCTTGTGCTCCTTAGTATTTTTTGGCGTAAGTGTGATGTGCACAGCCCTTCGTCAGATTTACTAAACAGTGTAGCTCGGTGTATGTGTGAATATGACAGCTTACTCCAGTTTTTTGCCTTCTTGACATTTGTGGGCGTGGTTATCCGTAAGAATATTCTCAGCCGGGATTTATCATGTGAGAATTTTGAAATTTTCGCATTTTCGTTCGCATCTGTACTCCAGTCCCAGGGTAGCGGAACTTTTTTAACCAGGGTCAATTCATGAATACCTGCAGTAAAATGCACAGCACCAGGGAAGCTATGGCAGGTGATTTATGAACCAACATGTGAATGTTCATAAATACCTTACTAGGCTGCAAACATATAAGCCAGTGCACAGTGCTAAAAATATTCGCAAAAAAAGGTGCAAATGATAAATGTCTCCCTATGTCTTGAACGTCTTGCTTAGGAAAAAAAGTAGGTCCAAGTAGATTCTTAATCATTATTCCTTATTGTAGTTCTTTCTAGTTAAAAGTTGTAATTTTGAAGGGTCAAGTTAAGGCCCATTTTATAGATAATCATTTGTAAGATGATACCATACCTCTGCTATTCCAAATTGTTTACGCACAGGGACTCGTGCTCTTCTACATTAAGCTACAATGTTGTTTTTGGGGGGGGGTAAAAGCAGGTAAGCGGTAATGTTTTGCCAGTTAACTGCCTTGGCCAAGCACTGTGCACCGGACCCAGCAAGCGTAGCACCGAATCAGCTGTCCCAACAGCCACATTGCAGCAAATCTTCTAGAAATAAATTTTTAAATGTCTCCTTATCTCTACTTTTCTCTATGGTTATTGATAGTATGGGAAATTTAAGAACCCCTACTATGATGCCCATACGCATTGGGTTTAGCTTGATGAGACAACCCTCTTGTTATATGATATCAGAATGTTTATGTGCTTTCTAAGTGACGTGCCATAGGACTAGATTGTAGGATTCATATACCAGTTTTAAATTTAGAACATGTCATATGAGGCCACTTGCAAAAGGCATTTCCTGTCGTCGGTGCCAAAATAGCATAAAATGTTACAAACTAGTCTCAAGTATATGGTACAGATATCTGATGATTTATATACTTCCCATTGCTGTCACGTCTTATACAGGAGTCTCACTGCACCAATCGTCTACACAGCTCTGAGATTATGCCGACATTTAGGTCACACTAGTTCTAATCCCACAACTATAACAGGCTGGCTGCAGAAGGGTTAACAGCATGCATCTGCTGCAACCCCTGACATTTGCCATGATAAATGCACGTACTTGTGCATACAAGGTTACATTGTATCAGCCTAGTCCTCTGATATAATCAAAATGTCCGCCAGTCTGTCCTAAATGTGACCTTGAGTGATTAAATATAATCCAATGCAAAGAGCTTAGATGAAGAGTGGCGCAGTAATAGAAGCATGTAGTGAATGACGGGCACCATGCGAGGGATCCCTGGGAAGAGATCAAGGGAAAAGTCACAGAATAGAATGTTCTATGCAGCTGCTGAATAAGCATGGCGTTAATAAACTCATCAGAGGACATTTATGTTAGGGGGAACACAGGATGTTTACTGGAGCGGTCAGAGTTCTGCCTCATATATGTAGATGATAGGAGGTGTATATAGGATGGGAGTTGTTGTTCTGTAGCAGCTAGGGAGCCACAGGTTGGAGACTACAGTGGAGTAAAAATTAGAAGAAAAATAATCTTTTCTTTAGCCCTGCTAGGAAAATGTCTGACCTTATACCAGTGTCCTGAGAATGAATTTTCCAGGTGTCAGATAGGAGCTATAATTGCTCTGTGTAACCCCAGCCCTAGAGATATCACTATACACTGACACAGTCCACTCACCAGATGATAAGAGACATCTCTATTATTGTTACAACTGCTGGTTATCAATCACACTGAGCCAACAATCTGCAGAAAAGGACAAATTGTCTAATAAAATGGATGTAGGGGTGTCCCACAATTGTCAGTCGTGCTTCTCTGTTACATCAGGTAAAAGCTGCTTTCTATTAGAATAATTTTAATAAATGTTCCTGTGCTTGGGTGTTTCTAGTAGACACTTGCTATGGTTCCCCCTGGTGTTCTTATGATTCTCTCAGCATGGCCACCTAATGTTCGTCCAGTGACTGGGGGTCACACATGCTCAGTAGTCCAGTCTCACTGCATGAATCCTCATACACAAGAAGGCAGTGATGTTCCTGCTATTGTGCAGCCAGAACGGACACACTGGAACAGGTCCACCTCTCATCAGGAAGAATAGAGATGAGCATGCTCAAATCGCTCTGCATTTCATTACCTGTGGCTGAAGAAGTTGGATGAAGCCCTAGGAAAACATTGATAAAGTCTATGGCGTGCACAACTTTAGAGAAGATTAAAATGACATGACCACCAGGGGACACTATAACCCATATCTAACGTCAATAGGAAAAGCACAAGAGCATTTTGTAATGCTGTTTGCTCACCATGCGAGACAATAGTCGCGGTGTATGGAACTGTGCAGTTTTTTTTTTTATCTCTACCTGCTCTATTTCTTAAATTGACAATGTAATGTTTTTCTTCATATAAGAGTAATATATACCATGAGTGATTATACGACAGTAAGGAGGATAATTGACCAATTATAAACTGGCAGACTGTATATAGTTTTACCCCAAAATGTTGCATTGCAATCTGTGATGCAAGTCACATTAAAGGGAACTATAAGCAGTTTAGACAAATCTAACCTGATGATATGTCACTATTGCTCATGGGGAGCTGAGGATGAAGATGAGTCTCTTACCTTCATCCTCAGCTCTGTTTTCATGCAGTTTGTAGTTTAATCCTGCATCCAGCACTGGGTGTGGCCCACTCCACTGATAATCATTAAAAGGGGCGGGGGCAGATTGGTGCTCTGGGGGTGGTAGCCCCGCCCCCAGTACTCAACACAGATGCAGTATTAATTTACAACCTGCACAGAAACAACACCAAGGATGAATGTAAGAGACATACCTTCATTCTCGGCGCCCTGTGTGCTATAGGGAGATATCAGCTGGTCAGATTCGTCAAACCTGCTGATAGTTTCCCTTTAAAGCCGAAACCCTTTTCCCTTGAAGCCACACCCTACTTGTCAAATTTGCATCTAAAGTGTGTAAAAAGTGTCTAAACAACATTATAAATGTGGCACAAGACATGAAGACTTGTATTTGTATCAATCTGTGCCCCACTGCTTCTATGTAATAAAAACACACACATTCAAAAATTCTGTTTATTGTCCATAGCAACCAATCACATCACAGCTTTCCATTATTATTATTTTTTAATAAATTACAGAAAAATGGAAGCTGCAATGTTATTGCTGCCACCTTTGTTAATCATGATCTGCAACTAACACTGATTCCATTGACTTTACTATATACTAGCGCGCTTTCCTGGCACAAAATCTTGGCATCCATGTGCCACAGTGTGTTACAGGGAAGGCAGGTATGTTTAGTATGTCAGATGTCTCATGTAGGTAGAGTAAGTGTGCCACATGTATCATGCAGAATGTAAATGTCATCTAAGGACATGACAGAGTGCGGTCCCTGCCACAGAAAGTCACATGAGAACAAGCAGAAGGAAGGACCTGGGTGGAAATCACACACCAGCACCCTGCACACTATTTTATTATTCGATGGTTTTGCAGCTTCAGCCAGGCGTTAAATTCACAGATGATAAAGATGCAGCTTGTATAAAGAGCGCCTGATATCATTCTCACATATGTGTGCGCATGTTTCTGGAGGATATGAAAGCTGCAGATATGTGAGATAAACCACTGATTATGGGAGAAGAGGTTTTTCTGGATTTCCTGTCAGCAATCCTATTAAAGAACATTGCGCTCTGCCTCTTCTAAATGGGAAATGACTGATAACAAACTGCATCCATGTGAACAGTGATAAATCAAGTCCAGCGGAGGGACATAACAAGTGTGCACTCTATGGAAAATCTACTTGTGATTTTGCTGCTAGATTTCGTCTTTATAATCATTCAGATGACTGAGATTGGTGAGGTAGCGGCCTCCATTCACAGGACCAGCCTCAGTGTATAGCCATAGGAACATAGATTGTCAGCAGCAAGAGCCCACCTGCTCCATCTAGTCCGCCCTTCTAGTATTTCCCTTCTTATTATCTTAGGATGGATATATGTGTATCCCAGGCAGGTTAACATTCAGTTATTGTAGATTTACCTACCACATCTGATGAAAGCTGGTTCTGAGCACCCACTACTTTTTCAATAGTTTTGATCATAACATCTCTATCCTTCAGACTATACAGATTTAGTTGCTGATGTTTTACACCTCCACCATTTTTGTAGCTTGTATTTGGACCTGTTCTGTTTTATCAATATCTTTTTGTAGGTGAGCTCTCCAGAACTGGACACAGTATCCCAGATGTGGTCTCACTAGAGCTCTATACTGCGGGATCACAATCTCCCTCTTCCTACTGGTTATACCTCTAGCTATACACCCCAGCATACAATTAGCTTTCCCTGCTGCTTGGCTGCACTGGTGACTCATTTTAGGCTGTCAGAAATCACTACCCCTAAATCCTTCTCTTCTGAAGTCTTTGCTAAGACAGAACTGCTGATATGATATTTGGATACAGAATTCCTTCTTTCCAAGTGACCACTTATGTAGTAATGCTAAATTATTTTCCATGTTACAGACACCTCGCAGAACAACAACCCTATTGCACACTTTTGTGTCACAGCCAAACAAACCTTACTTACCAAACCTTCTCCTATGTCACTTACCAACATAAACAGTAGATCACCATGGGATTAATCGTTATGTAAATTAGTCTGAAATCATTAGCATAAATTAAAATGAGAAATAAACAAGGCTTTACATAGTAAACCATGGACCTCCTGATACTGCCCCAAATGACTCTATTTAATGCTGAACACCTGATGACGCCCATGACTCGGTGAAAGGGGCTATGAGATCATTGTTTCAAGTATGACCCCCTATTTTGTCCTTAGACAGTTAGTACCATGTCTAGTGAGTCAGGGTCTGCAGCTACCTGTACTACACTAAACCAATTGGGGATTATTATGATTCTTCGTTTGGACAATAGTGGAGTGCGTTTTAATTTAGCCGTCTATACACGTTTACTATTTATCAGCAAGAGCCAATAAAAGTTATTTTACATATCTAATGGGAACCACTCCCAGTTGGCGGAATATTAGCCTGCATATAGCGTGGTGATATGTGGCCCTCGTGTTGGTATTATGGAAATGTTTTCTCCCCCCTCCTGGCAGGGAAGCGTGGGCACTATGACCTCTGTAGCCCCCCTGCTCTATGATATATAGGACAGCTGCTTCTTTCACAAGGTCCCCTAGCAGACGGCATCCCCCTATAGCTACAATAGTGTCTGCAGGTTGTATATTTATTATGAATGGCCTTACTACTCTGGTGCCTCCATTATGTAATAGTGGCTTTGGCTCCTGTCACAGATCTGATCTGATAGAAACCGCTGTGTTCCTATACAGGGTCTAAATAAGATACATTAGAGGATATGCTCCATTGTTTGTTGATAAAACATATGGAGAGATCCTGGCACAATGTCCAAGCATCACTACCTCCAGCATCTACTAGGGTCATGCCCTCCCCCCTCTCTCCAGGTGACCCTCCCTGGCTGGCACACATCACTGTTATCTGCAGTAGTAACTTGCCCAGCAGCAGCAGCCCCCACCCCCCGCGCCCATACTTGTCCAGTGTCACCCGTGTATCTGTCATCAGAAACTTCAAGGTCAGGAAGAGGCAGTGTGCAGGCGGCGGGGGTGGGGGTGGGGGTCTGCTCTCCTCACACCTCACCATCCTCCCTATGGGGGAATGCACAGAGGCTGCTCGGGGCTGCAGTGACTGGTGCAGGCTACTGTGCATGACTACAGCTCAGCTGCCGCATTCATGCTGAGGGAGTCCAGCGCTGGCGGCGGCGGCTCGTCGGTGACTGCAGCCCATGGCTCCGCATCCTCAGCACACACCGGGCACTGACCCCCGCGGCCACCCGGAGCCGGGCACCATGCCGCCCCCGCCGCCCTTCCCCCGGGACACGTCGTCTCTGCTGCGCTGGGACGAGGTGCCCGATGACTTCGTGGAGTGCTTCATCCTGTCCGGGTACCGGCGGCTGCATCTGACCGCGCAGGAGTGCCTGGCCTCCATCTTCCAGCCCACCAATGAGACCCTGAACTTCTGGACGCACTTCATCCCGCTGGTGCTGTTCGCCAGCCGCTTCTACCAGGTGATCTTCCTGTCGCTGGAGCTGCCCTGGCACCACCCTGCCCTGCTGCCCCTCTGGTGCTATGCCTCGGGGGTGCTGCTGACATTTGCCATGAGCTGCACTGCCCATGTGTTCAGCTGCCGCTCCCTGCGCCTGCGTGCCGCCTTCTTCTTCCTGGACTATGCCTCCATCAGCTACTATGGCTTCGCCAGCACCCTGGCTTACTCGTACTACCTGCTGCCCAGGCTGAGCCTGCTGGACCCGGCGGTGATGACCCCGTACCTGCAGAGCCTGGGCTGCCACTGGGTGGACTATGGCATGCTGATGGGGCTGTACAGCGAGCTGGTGCTGCCCGTCGCCTTCCTGCTGGCTGTCACCTGCACGGTGGCATGCTGCAAGAGCCGCTCCGAGGACTGCAGCTACCCGTTCGCCATCCGCACCTTTGTCTTCGCCATGCCCCTCAGCATGGCGTGCCCGGTGATGATAGAGAGCATGCTCTTTGACCTGGGCAGGAAGAACCCCACTCTCTTCGTGCACTTCTACAGGAGGTACTTCTGGCTGCTGGTGGCCGCCTTCTTCAATGTCAGTAAGATCCCGGAGAGGATCCAGCCGGGGCTCTTCGACATCATTGGGCACAGCCACCAGCTCTTCCACATCTTCACCTTCCTCAGTATCTATGACCAGATGCACTATGTGGAGCAGGGCTTGGAGCACTTCCTCCAGGCTCCTCACACCTCCCCCAGCTTCCAGGGGACAGTGGGGTACCTGGTGCTGCTCACCATCTGCCTGGGCCTGGTAGTAAGGACCTATCTCAAGGGACTGTCCAGCACCAAGCAGGACTAAGGAGAGCTAGACGCTGCTGCCTGGGTGCAACCATGCTGGAGGCCTCACCCAACCATTAAAGGAGGCGACTGAGTATAATCTATTGGGATTGATTTTATTAATATCATCTTGCTTGATTCTACTGTAATCTACCAAAAAGAGCGTCATGGTGCGTATAGAACGCACCATACATGCACAATATAAGCTATACAATGTAGGTGGCCCCAGGACACCAGGGCTTATAAACTATAGGTGACCCTACACCAGGGCATATATGCTATAGGTGGACCTCAAACACTAGGGCACATAAGCTATAGGTGACCCTCAAACACCAGGGCATATATACTATAGGTGACCCTCGAACACCAGGGCATATACACTATAGGTAACCCTCAAACACCAGGGCACATAAGCTATAGGTGACCCTTGAACACCAGGGCATATACGCTATAGGTGGTCCTCGAACACCAGGGCATATAAGCTATAGGTGACCTCAGACACCAGGGCATATACGTTATTGGTGACCCTCAAACACCAGGGCATATACGTATTTGGTGACCCTCAAACACCAGGGCATACAAGCTATAGGTGACCTCAGACACCAGGGCATATACGTTATTGGTGACCCTCAAACACCAGGGCCTATACGCTATAGGTCCTCAAACACCAGGGCATATAAGCTTTAGGTGGCCCCTGGATATTAGGGCATATAAGCTATAAAGTACAGGCGGCCCACCTTCAGACTAACCTCTCTTTATTCATAAACCACTTACATGTAGAATTCTCTGGCTACAATTGAAATGGTTTCATATGGGAAAAAATATTCTGATTTTACTGATTTATTCTTGACTGTATGACTGTAGTGACAAGGCAGGAGAATAATCCCTAAGGATCTATGTAGCATTATCTAACAGATGGACACATTGTAGCGCTGGTCACTGGTTTCCCGACCGGCTTAGTTATCTTCATGTCTGTGCTTAGATATACCACATCCCTCCCTCCCCCTCTTCTTATTTCCAGAGCCCACCGGTCATGGTTGCAACCAGGCAGAGATGGTCAAACTGATCCACATGAAGATGCATTCACTCTTCTCTGCCCTGCACACAGTACATGGGGTACACCTGACTAGTGCTGCTAGTTACCTACAGATTGTATTTATTGAGCAAGGTGTTCTCATTGTGACTGATAGAGTACTGGACTGGGGGCACAAAGAGCTGCTAACATTCCTGTATATGTACATATTACTATAATGTGCCATGGTGCATTATAGGAGTATATGGTGTTATTCTTCCTGTGGTCTGATGCTGCTAACATTACAACTATTTGTGAGCCAGGAAACACCAACTCTCTACCTGAAAGCGTCTATCCCCTAAGACAGGCATGGGGAACCTTCGCCTCTCCAGCTGTTGCAAAACTACAATTCCCATCATGCCTGGACAGCCAAAGCTTTGGCTGTCCAGGCATGATAGGAATTGTAGTTTTGCAACAGCTGGAGGGCCGAAGGTTCCCCATCCCTACGCTAGGACCTAAACATGTGGTACCCCTGGGGTACTTGCACTGTTCATGCTGTGATTTTTATGGTTACCGCAGAATATAATCCTAATATTGGGGATATTGTGATGTAACTTGACTAGGAGGTATGTTGAGTAAAGCCTGGGCTACACTGCCATCTTTTATAGTATTACAAGATTGATATTAGCTATAGAGTGACAGCTGTAGTCCACAAGATTGTGTACTGTTCAATGTATTGCTTACTAGTGCAGCTCCAAAACATGGCCACTTTCTATCAGAGACAACACGACTCTTGTGTCCAATTCAGGTGTTGTTTGCAGTTAAGTTCCATTCACTTCAATGGAACTGAGTTGCAAAACCCCAACCAAACTGAAGACAAGAGTGGTGCTGTCTCTGGAAGAAAGTGGCCATGTTTTTCTAACACTGGATAAACCCTTTAGGGTACAAACCCACACACCGTATACACAGCAGATACGCAACAAATACGCAGCAAATACGCAGCAGATTTGTTGGTACAGATTTGATGCTGTGTTCAGTTATTTAGATATAATCTGCTGCGTTTTTGCTGCGTGTTTGCTGCGTATTTGCTGCGTATCGCAGCAGTAAATACGCTGCTTATACGGTGTGTGGGTTTATACCCTTAGGGTACAAACACACACACCGTATATGCAGCAGATACGCAGCAGATCTGCAGCAGATTTGATGGTGCAGATTTGATGCTGTGTTCAGTTATTTAGATCTAATCTGCTGCGTATCTGCTGCATATTTGCTGCGTATCGCAGCAGTAAATACGCTGTGTATACGGTGTGTGTGTTTGTACCCTAAGGGTACAAACACACACACCGTATACGCAGCAAATATGCAGCAGATCTGCAGCAGATTTGATGATGCAGATTTGATGCTGTGTTCAGTTATTTAGATCTAATCTGCTGCGTATTTGTTGCGTATTTGCTGCGTATCGCAGCAGTAAATAGGCTGCGTATACAGTGTGTGTGTTTATACCCTAAAAGGGGTTATCGAGCGCTAAAAAAGCATGGCCACTTTCCCCCTACTGTTGTCTCCAGATTGGGTGGGGTTTTGAAACTTAGGGTACCTTTACACAGACAGATTTATCTGACAGATTTTGGAAGCCAAAGCCAGGAATGGATTTGAAAAGTGGATAGATCCCAGTCTTTCCTTTATGACCTGATCCCTGTTTATAGTCTGCTCCTGGTTTTGGCTTCAAAGATCTGTCAGATAAATCTGTCTGTGTAAACACACCATTAGTTCCATTGAAGTAAATGGAGCTTAATTGCAAACTGCACCTGAACTGGAGACAACAGTAGGGGGAAAAGTGGCCATGTTTTTGTAGCGCTGGATAACCTCTTTAAAATCAGTCTTTGTACTGCTACAGAAAGTCATGGAGTAGCGCTGGCCAAACACTATTCTCTAGTACAGTGCTTCTCAAACTGTGAGGCGCCCCCTAGTTGTTGGTGAGGCCCAGCTGGGGAGCTAGTTTTCACAAAAGTAACTATAATCTCAACTGTCCTTTTGCTATTTGCAAAAATCTCCATTTTATTAATTTATTTTGTACTTACTTTATTAGTATCTAGAGCTTGGTAGATGAGTGTAAGCTAGCCCTAGCATTGAATTCAGCTTTTAAATGGACTTTCACCACAGATGGTGAGGCCCAGGCATCCTCTTGGTCAGTCTGGTGAGGCCCAAGCATTGCCTTGGTCTGTTGGGTGAGGCTCCAGTAGAAAAAGTTTGAGAAGCGCTGCTCTAGTATATAAAATGAGTTATTGGGTTCTTGGGGTCCAGCCATGATAGGTTATACAGTTATATTAGTGAGAAGGTGACACCATTGCAGCACCTTTTCTGTTGACTAAGGGTACATTAATATGGGTCCCATGTGGACCCTGTTGTGGATTCCATGTCGGAATCCATGTTCTGCAGTCTTTTTGCAGATTTGTCCAACATTTGCAGAAAAATGTCACTTATATGACTTCCACATGGAAACCATGGTTAGGCTGGGTTCACACTGCATTTTTGCATTCCGTTTTTTTGCAAAAAAAACACATAAAAAATGGATGTTACTGTGTGCATCCGTTTTGATCTGTTTTTTTTCCATTGACTTCCAGTATAAAAAAAAAAAAACGGACCTCATTTTTGTGTCCGCTAAAAAAAAACGGATAATGGAAGTCAATGGAAAAAAATGGTTTAAAATGGATGCACACTCATGCAGATTAAAAAAAAACGGATTGCAAAAATGTAGTGTGAACACAGCCTTAGGCCAGCCTGTGGATTAGCTCCATTGAATGAGGCAAAATCTTCACCAAAACCGCAGCGAAATCTGGAATCTGTCACTGGGTTTTTGTGCTGCCCCTCCAGACCGCCCACCTGCCATTGATTGGCCGCTTTCAGTCAATAGTACGCATAGGCGAAAGCTATCAGTCAGCGTTGAGTGGGTGGTCTGAAGTGACTCATGAATATTGCAGACTATAGAGTGCATGTCCTCCCTAATAAAAGAGATTTAACCAAGAAAAGATAGTTACCACCTAAGATAGCGTCTGAATCAGGGACCCCTATACCCTACCAGGTTTATTCCCTTTAAATGAATGGCTGATCTCTCGGAACCCTCTAAGTATCCCCTTTATGTTATAGTCCCTGGTGTGCTGAGGCTGTCCTGCGCTCACTCTTGCGGTCAGCCACAATGACTTGAATAAGTGCTGTCCTGAAGGCCTGTCTTTCCAGAAGAGTGGATGCATCTTTCATTGTTATGTGCAATCCTTAAGGGGCATTATTCGTTTTATTAGGATATTGCAATGAAATAATGGGACGCAAACCAGTAACTTATTTATTTATTGATTTGCTTTTCTTTCCCGATGCGTGTGCGATGGGCTTTATCTTTTTTGGGTCATCTGCTGTAGGATTAGCTTTTCATTGTTAACCCTTTGGCAGCTGCATTACCAGCCTGCTTCTGCTCCCTCTGTACTGTGCATTACATACACAAGATGCCAGATTCAAGAAGCAGCATGGGCTGGAACAAGAGACGTCCTCATTTCTGCCTGGCCTCTTGTTCTCATTCATAAATAGATGATCCTTCCCCAGCCCAGCTGCTAACGCACAATGTGAACCAACTTTTTAACCACTACAGCGCTGGACAAATGCTGTGTATCACTAGGGGATGCACAGATCTGCACAGAAGTCTACATGCACTTAACACTTTCAGCACCAAAGGACTGGGCTTGATGATCCAGTGTATTGCTTACGCCGCCTCCTTTGCAGTGCAGGGGTCAGCGTTCATTCTTTTTATCTCATGATGTCACCTGCTTGGCTGTGCCTGCCATGTATTTGTGTGAACTTGTTATTTATTTCATATGTACATTATTTCCAGCAACGCAACAAAATGGGAAATGTGTTTTGTTAAGGTGGATTTACATCATACTTTAAATCTACTGAGCACATAGAGGGTGAAATAAGCCATCTTTTCCAATGCATGAGCATAATGATAAAATATACCATGTAGTGTAACTAATTTGCAAGCACCTGACCTGAAATAATAAGTCATTTAATTTTTATTGTCGTGTTTCTTTTTTAATATTTCACATTGTCACTTGTCTTCCAAACAATGGGATGCACAGGGCTGGGACATGACTATGAGGGTATTTGCACACCACTTCAGATAAATATGCTGCTAAATCAGTCAAAGTTTTATGGTGCAGTCAATGCAGTCTGGTCCATTCACCAGTGCTTGGGACAGAATTTGTTTTCGTAATATGGACACATCAGTATTATGCACAGGGGCGTAACTACCACTATAGCAGCCATAGCGGCTGCTATGGGGCCCGCCGCATCAGGGGGCCCCATGGCCTGCTCCTGCAATACACTGGGCCCCCTGAGCCGTCATCATTTGCAGCACCGGGTGGCCCTGCTGGTCTCCTGGGTTTTGCAAATGTCCCTTTAACTGCAAGCAGTCCTGACCAGAGCTAGCAGTTATGTAGTTATGACTTCACTTGACCGTTTAGTGGTCAGCCGGGGGGGGGGGGGAGGGGGGGCCCAATCAAAAGTTTGCTATGGGGCCCAGCCATTTCTAGTTACGCCCCTGATTATGCATGTGTATTACTGACCTAGCTGTACACATTGGGGGACATTTATTAACACTGGGGTACTCGTATGCCAGTCCTAAGTATAGCCCACCCTCATTTGCCCAACCAGATTTACTAAGAAGCGCACACCTCTTAGTAAAGCTGGACCTGTTTACAGTGAAAACCATGATAACTTAAGGCCCTATTTCACCAACAGATCTGACAACAGATTATCTGCCAAAGATTTGAAGCCAAACCCAGGAACAGACTATAATTAGAGATCAGGTCATAAAGGAAAGACTGGTTTTCTCTTCTTTTCAAATCCACTCCTGGGTTTGGCTTCTAATCTTTGGCAGATAATCTGTCGTCAGATCTGTTGGTAGAATAGGGCCTTTAGGCATGGGAGGAGGCCACTCCCTTCATTCTCAAGCGCAATTTCCGCTCATTCTTGGGATCGGTGAAAACAAATGGTCAAACCCACACCAATCCTGGTGATAGGGATAACATTCTCAGATACCCCTTTAACATATACACTCAGAAACCACATTTAAGATTAAACAAACAACCAGCTATAAAAAGAAGAAGTGCCTCTCTGGGAAATTGCTTCATGGGACCCCATGTACAATATAAAGGGAAACTAAGCAAAGGTTAGAAAAGTCAAAACTCCTGTTACGTTCCTATAGGTCAGGAAACACTGAAGAACCAGGTATTTTTACTACCTTCATCCTCAGTGCAGTTTTCCTGCAGTCTGCATTAATATGTTAATTAGGCCGTTTGGTGCCCTGAGGGCGGGATAACAGCCCTTGGTGCACCTATCTTCCTGCCCACCAGCTGTCTTCTGATGAATATTGAGGCAGAGCTGTGCCAAATGAATATTCATGAAGAAGGACAGGCAGGGGGCTGATCCTTGCATTAAGGGCTGTAGTCCCGCCCCTAGGGCACCAAACTGCTTAAATTATTAAAATGGAGGATTGCAGGAAAATGTTGGGATGGAGGTAGAAAAACTACCTTCTTCAGCGCTCCTGCCCTATGGGGATGTAACAGCAGGTTAGATTCTTCTAACATGCTGTTAGTTTCCCCTTAAACGGAAACTGCTGTTTCAAACCACCTCCCCATATGATAACATATGTGATTCATGACATGTTTGCAATTTATTTAGTTTTTCATAAATGACTTCTTGCCCCAGAAAAATATCACTAAAGGTTTGACCTTATTTTCGTCCAGCTCTAGTAACAAACCAAGATGGAACACAGGAAGTAACGATCGGGCTTAATTTGTGTTATGTGCAGGATAGAGAGCAAAAGCTGTAGTCTGGGCATGCCTCTGCCCTTCAGAGGATCCACACTGTGCCTTTAAATCTAAGCTTCCTACTCATATAAGAAGCAGCAGTTCACTTAGGTTTAATGTAACCCATTTCTTTCTACACTGCTGATGCTTCTTCCATTTTTACACCCATAGCACAGTGCAAAACCAGTGCATCAATAACCCTTCTCCACCCAAATACTATCTATAGTGATGTACTGTAAATCCTCTCCCAACACAGTACCAGCTTTCACCAGCACTGTATCATGGCATGGCAGCAAGGAGTACTGTCTTTTTCCAATAAGACCTACCCCCAATATAAGACCTAGTTTCATTTTGGATTAGAAGAAAGAAGCCTGGACCTCAAAGCTAGGATGGGTATGCAGATGGATAAAAATTGGTATGTAAAATGAAAATGGATAAGTGAAAATTAATGAAATGACAAGAATAGAAGCAGCTCACTAAAATCACAGGCAATGACAACCCTAAGTTACCAAAAAAAAAAAAAAAAGAGAGAGAGAGAGAGAGGAGCCTGGATGTCCAGGCAATATACCTAAAGTCTACTCGATATTCCAAATAAAATGCAATTTAATAAGAATAAAAATCACATAGCATGGATCAATGCATCAGTGTAAAAACAGAGATACAAATATAACTACAAACACACACAAACACAAATATTAGAGATATTAGAAATAAAATCAGTAATACACAGTTTAAAATGTAAAATGTAACCATAGGGCCCTTATGGTGTTCTGCTAGTCACAACCATTGTATTGGAATGTATTAAGCGCTGTAAAACTAGCATCTATGTAGAGGCAGTGCTCCTCTACATAAATCCTCTGAGCTCCGTAGCTGCAGGGATATTTGTAAGCCTGGAGTAAAAAAACCCAGGACTTCATAAATGTCCCCCCTAGAGTTTGCTACAGGTATGCAGGGAAGGGCCAGCAATAACAATGGAGACCAGCTTCGAAATTTTGTTAGGGAATGTTGAGCTCAAAGGGACCAAAGAGGGCAACTGGCTACTACTCAGCAAGAAGAGCCTACAGCTGAGGGCCCTCAGCCAGATCCATCAGTAACTACTCCTTTGGTGGAGCCCCAGAAGGTGATAAGAGTAGAAGGACCAGTTTTTGTTCAAACCTGCCTGCCCAGCTTTTACAGCAAGAAGATTCAAGGCCAGCGGGTGATTTCAGAAAGCTTCAGAAACGTGCTAAAAATGCAGCTGCAGAATAGTGGGAGACTATTACTGCAGGGCAAATAAATGCCTGACTTATGAGTTTAAGGACAGCAGTCATGGAAATGTAAAGTGTACTACAACTCCTATTATATATGCCTTCTTATGTAACACCTTGCATGTGCTGAGAGAATGTCTATGTACTGCTCTTCTGTATTCTGCAAATTGAGGTACCATGCAGTAAAGTGACACCCAGGGTCCTGGATTGTTAAGGGAGTGCTGGGGGGGGGGGGGTGCTTTTCATGTCATTCTGGATGCATATGGGGAAACTCAGCCTATTATATTTATTTCAGTGGGGAATAGGAAATCTCCCAGGGAAATGAATAACTAGGCATGCTGTAATACAACATGCCCAATCTTTCGTTACCCTGACACTGCCATCGGGGAGAGTCTGAAGGCCTCCATGTGCAGGAGAACATCAGGCAACAGATTTTTCTTATATTTCTGTCTATTCGGATTTCTGTATATTATATCAGTAATATGACCATAAAAGTCTGCTTGTTTTTCAGATGTGTGAAGGTGTCCTTTGGCAGCGTCACCACATTGTAGAATAAGTGTGTATTTGCAAAATCCCATTCACACTCTGAGAGACACTTGTACACAATCTGTACACTTAAAGAGGATGCTGTATGCATTCAAGGTTGTGGCATGACTTATGTCTTAGGTTAATTTCAAACTGCTTTAAGCATTGTCCAGCAGGCTGTGTATAAAGCGATTTTGTCACCCTAAATCTACACTCTGAACCGGCAGCACCTTATGATGGTAATAAAACACTTCATGTCATACCTGCCATAGCTGTGTGCATGTTCTTACTTCTGTAATATACATTTATTCAGCCCGGGAGAATGTCAAGGGCCTCTTTTATTAGGCGCATCCCTCTGAGATTGACAAGCAAGACTTGGTTTACATTGCGGAGCCCTGCTATATTCACACACCCAGTGTCGGACTGGGGTATCTGGGGCCCACCAGAGGAAATGATCCTGGAGGCCCATCAATGAAGAACCAGTGAGAAATGACATGTCAGTTAGTGTTTGTGCAGGTTATAAAGCTGGGGGCCCATCGGAGGATCCTCCCTTCCTCTGGTGGGCCAGTCCGACACTGCTCACACCTGTACTGTGCTTCCCGATAGCGGCACAGATATGATGAGCTATTGATGCTGCTGCCTGCCTTGTTTGCACAGGTAGATTGACAGTGCCGATACACTACAGCTCCTGTCTCTCCGCTGGTGCAGGCGTGGTGAATGGAAAAAGGCGTGGCTTCATAAGGTGCTGCTAGTTCAGTGTGCAGATTTGGGCTATGGTCACGTGGTCACGGAACGGCAGGTCTCAGAAAAGATGATCCTACAGTACCGGCCGGATGATCTTTAGCGCCGCTGAGCTCTGATGCGGGCGCATCCGTGCGCACCCGCATCAGAACTCCCCACTGCACACAATGGAGCGTACGGCCGGAGCCGCACGCTCCATTGTGTGAACTAACAGGGTTTTCTGCGGCTTGGTCAAAGGCTCCCCTCAGAGGTAACATCAGAATACTGTAGCTTCGAGGGCTTTCAGATTTGCCAGCAATGGAGAGAAAAAAACAAACACATGGCCACATACTCACATGTTATAGATCCATCTACTGCTTCCAAGAAAAATGTATAAAATGTAGCTGGATGTTGTTGGTATACTTTGTATATACTGGTATTACTTTGTTCAAATTGTATAAAACCACTTGATTGAAGTGGGTCCCTGTCCTAAAAGGTGTAGTGCAGTGTGTTGAACACCACCACGGTAACACCAGCGTCCTCAACGGGAGAAACCCAGTAGTTCACAACGCTGCGAAATAAAGCCCACCAACTGAGCAAACCACACACAAGCACAGCAACACCACAACATGACCGCCACACAGCACTGCAACCAAGAGAAAAGAATGGCATAAGCTCATGCTTTTATGTGCTTCCAGACAGCAGAGAAAAATAAGTATTCCTGTTAGTTAAATACTTAGAAAGTCCAGGCTTAGGAAAACACAGCCACTTTCTTCCAGAAACAGCACCTCTCCTGTCTTTAGTTTGGGTGGGTTTTTTTTCAGCTCAATTCAATTGAAGTGAATGGAGCTGAGCTTTAAGGCTGCATTCACACTTTCCGTAAAATTGTCCGTGATCACGGATCTGCGTCCACAGACAAATTTAGGGGCAATTGAATCCTATGAGTCTATTCAAACAATCTGTGCTGGGAAAAAAAGGATATGTCATAACTCAGATGTGATCAAGGCACAGATTAGCCAATAAAATAGTCTATTACATTCGGACGTTGCGAATGTCACATTGTGACGTTCATAAAAAAAGCAAATCAAATCAAAGCGAATTAGTCAAATTTTTTTTTAATACCAGTTCAACATTTTATGTGGATGTGGATACAGATGCACAAGGATGCAATTATGGACCAAATTACACGGATCACGGAGCAAAAATAGTGGACCTTTATGCGGACCATGAAAAACACTGAACGTTTGAATAAGGCCTAAAGCCACACATAAGCTGGGTATGAGTGGTGCTGTTTTTGCAAAAAAAGTAGCTGTGCTTCTTTCTTATTCTGGATATTGATGAGCGAACTGCCTTAGGCTGTATCCACGTTTTCCAGGACTGGGCTGCATCCAACTGCTCCAGGCATCGAAAGACAAATGGCAAGCGTTTAGGTTCAGATAAATCCAAACACTCTGCCAGTCCGCTGATAACTAATCCAGGATAACCCCTTATTTTCGCAAAATCTTTTTATTGATAGCATATTAACAATGAACATACATACATGTAAAGAAAGACTGTAAACGCCTTAACAGGAGCGGCATCACATGAACGTTGTAATGACTGTATATTCTGCGCTATACAGATGATGTAACCACTTTACAGTAAGCATTAAAGATTTGTCATCTCCCAAAGGGGGCTTGGAATAACGCTTATGTAGATACAACTTACGTATCCTAACCCAATAAAAGCATAACATAACTAAAGAATGGATAACCCCTTTAATAACTGGGTCAATTGGGTGGAGTGCTGGTACCAAGGCAAAACATAAAAGAGACTATCTGGTTCTGGGGGAGAAAGCATCACCACCCCATAAAATATAGTTACCCACATTGGGGGTTGTTTAATTGAAGTAGTAGCTCTAGGGACTGTTCCAGCACTGAAAGCTATGATGCATTTTAATGGTTTCTCCTAATGAAGTCAGTAGGACAAATTACTGAGGGAGCATGATACAGTTGTTAAACAAGGCACTATGGCTCCGAAATCCTATAGCTATTAGTGGGATAGTGTAAATAGGATTACTAAAAATCCCCTTCACTCAATGTGACATCTGGCCCTTATAACAAACAATAGCAGCAGACAAAAAAGGCTACAAAAAATTGCATGTGAACATACCCTAATATGTTTTAATAGCTTTTAGTACCAGTTGGTACAGACCAGGGCTTCACCTTACTAAGTCAGATGTATCAGTCATCGTCTATGTTGTCTTTTTCCTGTGTAGTGTGTTCCTTATTCTAGGAACAGAATTAGAGCAAACGTTGCATGCACAGTGCGCCTGTCAGTGGTTGCGTGCAGCATACTGATAGTGACAGTGTCAGGCCGGGATGAAATAGAAAACCAATAGATTAAAAGGCATTTTAGGACACGGGGTTATTACCAGGGATTTTGGCAGTGCCCTGTAACGTCAGTCTGTAAGCTGGCAGTGTGGGTGCGGGGCTGGTACTGACCATGCGTAAGCTTCCTCTGCTGGAACTGCAGATAAATGATAGAGTTGTCTCCCCACTGCAGTGCCTGTACAGTATAATACACAGAGACTCTGTGCATGCTCTTATTCTGAAGGAACAGCAGCTACTATTACATTTCTGCTGACCTCCAAATGTGTACGAATTGCAGAAAGCAGATCAATACTCACTGGTGCAAAGCTACACTATGCCCTAGCACAGAAAGGTCAGCTGGTTATAGTGACCCAACGCCAAGAGGTTATACAAATAGTCAGAGTCCCTTTATCTACTGTATATCTCTTACATATTTCCCATCATAGTAAGTGCAGGCAAGCTTAGACAATCTGGGGAGTGTTGTAATAGTCATCCCTCAAGGCCTAGGTGGAATATTTTCTAGAAATGAGTCTGTCACTTTGAAATCAGGTTACAGGTATGGTATGTATAATCTCCGACAAGGTTACAGTTGAAGAATTTTGGTCTTCAGAGCATAATCCTCCCCCCTGTGCAGCACTGCAGCTTTCTCTGAGGTGCAGTCAGTGGGCAGAGGAGGGGGGGGGGGTTGTCTTGAAGCTCCCATTGATTTAAATAGGAGCTTCAGAGCAGAACCACCGGGAAGGGAATGTCACTTCTTTTTATGCGGTTCACCACCTCCAATTAAACCACAAGGTTGTTTTTTACATAAAACACATGTTTTTGATGCCGAGATCTGCACAATTTATTGCCTATATGGACTTGCCTTTAAAGGGCTAATATACGGTTGCTTCTATAAGAATATTAATGGTGTAATCCTGCACATGCCATTGATCACCTACCGTCAAGGCATTTTTTTGCAGATATTATTAGATTTTATTGATTAACTTTTATTACTGAAAGTAGTGATGTATCTCCCGGAACAAGAGATCACATAACATGGCGCTGTGCTGCAGATATATTGCTCGCTGTAATATAGCCATAGGAGTCCCGTATTTCCGTATTTCTATGTGGGATGTATATATATATATATATATATACTGTGTATATATATATATATATATATATATATATGAAACCTCATATAATAGTATACAGCAATACAATGAGTTGCGGTGCACTGATCCCTTGAGTGCCAGCACAATAGCGTGTCCTATGGTCATACACCTTGTGGTGCGTTTACATTTAGAAATTTATCTGACAGATATTTGAAGCCAAAGTCAGGAACATACTATAAACAGAGAACAGGTCATAAAGACTGGGATCTATCCTCTTCTCAAATCCATTCCTGGCTTTAGCTTCAAAAATCTCTCAGATAAATGTGTGTAAAGGCATCATTAATATTTGCATGCATGTAGTCCACAAAGTTCAAGTGACGTCACTCCTTTCGTGGGTATGGTGGCTGGTAAGGGTCAAGCTTCCAATGTGTTTCTGCGGTCTCGGCCACCTTTGTTGTTTTTTTTGTGCAAATAAACAACTTTTTGAAAATGGTCCATTTATTTCCATTTATATCCATTTTATGTTTCCACATAGCAAGAGAGGGTGGGTGAAGGCCAATCCATCTCATTGCAGTCACTTTCCTTGTCACAACTAAAATTTCTCACCCACTCCTCCTCCTTGTTGACCAAATAAACAAACCAGAGGGTCCAATGGGGATAGAGACAACCAAGGTTGGAAGGTATACAACCTTTTAGAAATTAGATTTGGAGGGGCAAATCCACATCATGTGCCAAAACTCTGCTGGAGCACAACGACATTTGGGACAGGATGGGGTCGGTATACGGCCTATATGGTGGAGGCGTGCTGGCGTCAGATATGCTTGGTGAGTAATGTACATTTGAATGAGTCTTATTAACAGATGGGGAAACAAATCTATAGGATTCCAGGAGGAGCTCACAACTTTCATCAGTCTGGAATAAGAGTTTTTCATTATTCCTTTGCAGGTAGGAGATTTTTGGCCATTATGGCTATAATGGGATTGGAGTATAAGGCAGACACTAGGCCTCCAGAGCCTTGAGATACCTATTAGAAGAAAGGAAGAAATTAGGTTGTAAAGGGTGGGGAAATGTGGATGTAGTGCATGGTATAATTGCAGGAACCTATAGAAATAAGTAAGGGGGTACACCAAAAGAGTCTCTGCTTGTGGAGAAAGATTTCAGGGAGCCACTATATGCAATTGTATGGATTTAATCCAAGTGTATACAAGGCTACTGACAAGGCAACTATTAACTGGGGATCCTCCCACTGATGACACTGAATAACCATGCTGAAAAGATGTTTTTCTACTGACAGGCAGTAAAGCAAGCTTGCTGCTGAGAGATCTTGGAGTTGGAAGGAAGATGGAAATGAAAGGATATGGTTAACGTGGGAATAAAGGGGATGCAGTCCCAATGTAATGCTCAGCTTCCTTCACTATGATTCCCCTGTACAGTCGGGAAGCTTGTAAAACTGGGGGGGAGGGGGGGGGGGGGTGTCACAGAAACACAGTTCCCCACCAATGCGGTGTTCCCTTCCGTCTCACAATATCTGGGAGTCTCAGACATAAGACCCCACTGATCTTACCACAATGGTGAATCCTTGCAAAATGCCATCGCTTTCTGAGATAACTGGGAAAATCTCTTAAAAGTAAATGTATCTTTTCCCAAGGCTTTTAGTGCTGCATTCCAGATGTAAGTGTCAAGCTGCATTTTTTTCTTCCATCAGTTACATTTTTTGTTCTTCTTTCTCTTGTTGGACATGTAAGAACATGCTTGGTGCTGATGCTCTCAGCAGTATTACAAGATGGATTGTCAGCTTTGTGGTGGATGCCTTCTCTATGGAATATATCAATATGTAACCTACAGGAGGGGTAATTACAAGTCATCATCCTCAGTAGACACAATGGTGGCATGTCAGCAGATTAGATTCATCTAACCTGTGGATAGTTTCCCTTTAATTACCACCCTATTACTTATGTAGGCCAGTTTCACAAGTACAAGATCACAGCGGATTTCCCGCTCCAAGTTTTGTAGCAAAATCTGCTGCGGTCCTGTCTACTGTTATTTTGTACTGGCTCTCTGACATCCCACTCAGGGAGACAGCGCACTTATTGGCTGAGCGGGACATCAGGGAGCCACAGAAGCAGGCCGGAGCATGGACGGGTAAAGTATTCACCGGGCAGCAGTGGGTTAAGGGGACGCAGCTGCGAGTATGTAAATTCAACGGAGGGTATGTAAACCCATACATAAAGACAGGACACAGCAGATTTTGCTGTGGAACTCGCATCTTGAAATCCGCTGCGATTTTCTGTACGTATGCAACTGGCCGTACATACTATTTTGTCATTTGGGCCCCGAAGCGATCACATATTTAACACCTATACCTATGCCAACCATTATAAAGAAGGATAAGGGCCCTATTCCACAGTAAAGATAATCGGCGGGAACGGCCCCATTTGGCCCGATTCGGCCGAATATCGTTTGGTGAAATAGAGAGAACGATCAGCCGATGATCGTTCATTTAGGGCCAGACCTAAAATCATCGTTCCCCCACCGCGCATCGCTACGGTTGAATAGCGGTGCTCGGCGGGCGACCGACGATTTGACAGCAGCAGCAACTGCATACATTACCTGTCCAGGCTTCTCTGCGCTATCTTCATCCCCGAGTCCCGCGCGCTCTATCTTCTGAATGGCCGGTCAGCTGACGGAGCGCTCAGCCAATCACAGGCCGGGACCGCCGCGACCTGTGATTGGCTGAGTGTGGCCTGTCAGCTCACCGGCCATTCAGAAGATAGAGCGCGCGGGACCCTGGGATGAAGACAGCGCGGAGAAGCCTGGACAGGTAATGTATTACTGCTGCTGCAAGGGCTGCAAGGACATCGGTAACGATGTCCCTGCAGCCCTCGCTCACCGATCATCGGGCCGTGGAATAGGCCCAGTAAACTGACTCACTGGGGACTGACTCCCCTGGGGACTCTAATGTCCGGATGTCACCAGACAAACAGAGACAGAGTTCACTTTCAAGATTGCAAATAGATCTTCACCCTTGACTTCTGCAACAAAATTTTTACTTTATCACAACAAATCTTTAGTTTGCAACCCCCAGAGTAAGATGTGTTAGCAAGAGCTGGCTCACTGATGAATAGAGGTCAACACTTTGCAGTAGCAAGGCAGCAAACCTAGGCAGAGGCCAGGAGAGGATGATATCAATCTCTATGCAGACAGGCAGAGGTTAGGACAGGCAGCAGAGGACAAATCTTGGTAAATAAACCCTATGCCAAGAGCATGTGGAATAGATTATAAAACCCAAGACAGTTAAAAATTAGAGGGTGGCAGTGACTTTTGGTGATAGTGGCCCTTTCAGTGACTGACACAGAAGGTATGCCCTCGTGGATGGAAAAAGCGGCCTGGAAGGAGGGCGTCATGCATGGAGGCAGATGGGAGAGCAAGACATTGCAACAAGCAGACAAGTTAGTAGGGCTCAATACAACACAGACTGCAGGAACTTTTGGTTGTTCCAATATGTAAGCTAATGATGAAGGAGAAGTCCAGCAAAAATCTTTATTAAAGTATTGTATTGCCCCTAAAAAGTTATACAAATCACCAATATACAGCTATTATGAGAAATGCTTATAAATTGCTTTTTTTCCCTGCACTACTGCATCAAGGCTTCACTTACTGGATAACATGGTGATGTCAAAACCCAACTCCCAGAGCTGTGCGGGCTGTGGCTGCTGGAGAAGATGATGGCAGGGGGATGCTCAGTGTCCCTCCAGTGCCCTGTGTCCCTCAGTGTCCCCCTGCCACAGCCTGCAGAGCTCTAGGAGTCGGGTCGTGACATCACCATTTTATCCAGGAAGTGAAGCCTTGATGCAGTAGTAAGTGCAGACAGCGATCAGCCGTCATCATGCAAACGTAGCGGCTAATATTGTCTGACTATGGCGATAATTGCTTCGTGTCATAGGTACTTTACTTTACCCCTTGATGGCTAATGTTTTTGAACATTTACACAGTATAACAAACTACAATTCCCATCTTTCTTGGACTACTAAAATGTTGGCTTTGGCTGTCTAGATATGTTGGGGATTGTAGTTTAGCAACAGCTGGAAGACTGTAGGATCCCCTTCCCTGTTTTAGGACTACAAGCGTGTGTTCACACACCACAGTAACATCACAGTAACATTGTTTTTTTGCCACAAAATCGTTGAAAAAACATTGTACTAATTTTTAGAATTGTTACCATAATGTGTGAAAACAGAAGTGATATGTGTCAGTAGTAAAGAAACTAAAATATTGCTGCTTTGTGCTATGCTCAGCTTTATGCAGCTAATTTTTTTTACCTGTTTTCAACACAACAACAGGTAATGTAGTATTAACCTTATCTGCATAAATTGCCCAAAAAAAGCTGGTGGCCTCACAATACAGGTATTACACAGACAATGTTGGCTTCCATTGAAGGTGACAGGTGGAAGGGCTGCAGAGTAAAGGCCCTATTACACCAAATGATTACACCAATTACGTCCTATTACACCAGCTGTTCCGGCCTATAGGACAAGGACATGTTAGAAGACAATGTTTAGCCGATATGCACAATGATGGCTTGTTGTCTTTCATCGATCCTCCACTGACTTCAATGGGCAACTGACTTCAATGGGCAACCTGGACAATGGCTCCCCCAGTCTGTGCATTTAATAGCACAGGCAACGAATGGGAAACAACGAGTAAGTGATCGCTGAGTTGACAATTCAGTGTTCGCTTTCTCCTCAAAATCACTGTGTGTAATATAGCCTTTAGGCCTCATTCACACATCAGTTTTTCTCAAGGATCAGTGATTTGCCAGTGTGGCATCAGTTTTGCAAAAGTTTAATAAAAGGTCACAGGGTGGAGCCAGTGAAAAATGGACATATGGTTCATCCATATGTCGTCCATACGGTCACCCCCCTGCTTACTCTATGTGCGGTTCTCCACACCATCCACAAGCTTAGATGCTGCACATTCTATGTATACCTGTATAAAACATGTCTGAGTCTTCTTTCTGTTCTAAAATCACTTTTCGTTGGTGGACAATGTCGACTAGGCGGATCTTTATGACAGTTGGGCCCTCTCCCCAGACGGGTGAAGGTGCCCAACTACTGTAAAGCCCCTCCTAGTTGACACTTTTGACTGATGAAATGATGCAAGAGTAAGGGGGAAGGTGACAGTATCACTTTAAAAACGAACCCATTAACTTTTATTGGAGCTTCCGTTTCACAAAAATGTACCGTATAAGTGCAGGCCCTAATTTTTTTCGGAACTGGTCAATGTCCAAAAACAGATCAATTTTTAAAACAGATGTGTGGATGAACACAATGAACCAATGGGTCTTTTTCCTGTTAGTGAATTCCAATTCATGGACAGAAAAAGCTGATGTGTGGCTGAGTCTTTAGGAAGCCCTGACAATAATGTTTCCCGTTCTTGATCCCTGAGGAACATGTTACTATGATCTGTGAATGTGCACACCTGATTCTACAGTCCTGCCTTTCAGAGAATTAATGACACAGAGTCACAGGTGGCCAGTAAGTCTTCGATCATTTCCTCTATCCCAAGGTATAGAACAGGGGTCCCCAAACTACGGCCCCGGGCCGCATGCGGCCCCCCCCGAGGCGTTTTATCCGGCCCCCGCCGCACTTCCGGAAGGGACAACTCTTTCATTGGTGGTCAGTGAGAAGACTGGTCTCACTGACCACCAATAAAAGAGTTCCCCCTTCTGGATCATGCCAGCCCCTGCCCCGCATCCACACTGCTGCCGACATCCCCGCCGAAGGGATCCCCCAGCAGGTACAGCGACGTCATCACTGCCCCTGCCGGAGGATCCCTCAGAGATTATTTCCAGGTTACATCCCAGGCGGGGGGGGGGTTGGTGGTCCGTGCGTCGCAGAGGAGGCTGGCGGCAGGGATAACATCTGACACTGCTCCGGGATCTGCGGTCCGTTGCACCAGTGTGAGGGATACATTATTAGTATATGGGGTGAGGGGGCTGGTTGAGGGTGTGAAGGGGGAGTTAGGGGACGCTGGTTGAGGGGGGAGTGAGGGGTTGAGTGGGGGCTGGATGAGGGGTGAAAAGAGAGGGATGTTTTTACTTTTGGGGGGGGGGGGGCGTTGTGGCATTTTGCACTGGGATTTGATTATATTTTTTTTTTTATAGTCCGGCCCTCCGATGGTCTTAGGGACAGTGAACTGGCCCCCTGTGTGAAAACTTTGGGGACCCCTGGTATAGAACATCATCCAAAAGTGACATTTCCGAAGTCTGTAAGGTCTGTTACATTTCCCATGTGTCATTGTGCCATTCCCAGTGGACAGCTCATAAAATGATCCCGAATACAAGATGGCTTGCTTAAATAATTGCTTCAATATCAAATACCTGCTCGTATTTCTCTTGTTGCATATTGTTGTCTTTGTGCTACATCATGCTGTATGGCCTTGAGTCTAAAAAGTTTAAGGTATTTTTTTTTCTCTATTTTTCCCATAGATACTATGAGTTCATGAGAACTGGTTGACTTTCTAATAATGAAGTAACATTATCTCTTAAACATTTAAAAGCATAGCACAATGTAAACTGTTAAGTGTAATAATACTAACCTCACACTATGAATACATGAATGCATCACTCTTACTCATTCTATAATGTTTTACTGTGCTTTTTTGTTATATACAGTAAGTTTTTTTTTTAACAGAAAAAAACATTGCATTTAATGATGACAATATTAAGGTTTGTGGTGCAGTTTTGCAGACATCACTGTTTTAAAGAGAACATTGCTGTTAATACGATATTTCAATTTGGTAAGCAGTTATAAGTGTCAGCAAGGTGAGGATATGCTATAACCAAAAAAAAAATTAGGATGGGATCCTTTCCTAATGTTGGTTAAAGGGGTATTCCAAAATAGAACTAACTTGTCCTCTATCTACAGTAAGAGATTGTGTTGGGTCTGACCTTTGTACCTCCCGGTGATATCGACTTCCTGTTCCTCTGTTTTGAATAGAGCCATTGGTACAACATGTGACCCGCGGCTCTATTCATTCTCTATGGAGCTGCCAGAAAGAGCTGAGTGCTGTACTGGGCTCTGTCAGGTCTATTCAATATCGCCAGGGGTAAGAAGGTTGGACCCCCTGCAATCTCTCACTTGTCCCCTATCCTGAAAAGTTAGTTTTATGTTGAAAGACTGCAGCATCCATAACCACCTGAGAAAGGAGAACTTTATGCTTCTTGGTGCACCATCACTTAAAGGTAAGGACAACAGTGTTCTAAAGTGTGAAAACCTCCTTTATGCTGCTGTCACCCACAGCCATTTTTTTTTTTTTGAGGGCGGGGGGTGCCAGTGGAGTTTTTTAGCCAAAACTTTGAGTAGATTGAAAAGGATTGGGAAATATAAACGAAGGACTTATTGTTCCGCCTCCTGTGGGATCCACATTTGGCATTAGTCGTGTGTGAATGCAGCCTTTAATTGGTCACGTTTTGACTTGTACCAAGGTACAAGGGAAGGGACGTTGCAGCTTCCACTTGAAGTTGAACTTGTCGTACCTCTTCTTTCACAAGCCAGAACTACCACCCTACCTGGATAGATGACACAAGTCTAATGTGTATGGCCTGTTAAGGTGGGTGCTAATTACTAAGACTAATTGTCTAAACTACTAGCAGCATGAAACAATGACAGACTGGCTTATTCCAATGGTCTGTGAATAACTAAAATACTTTGGAGTTTCAGAGCAATCACCAGGAATGAGACACCAAGTCATTGAGGTGGTCAGCCTTCATTGATAGATCTCTCACTATTGATCTCTCACTATACCCAAACAGGGAGTTCAGTCAGTCAAGGCTGGTGGGGAGGTGACAACCTGTCAGGGACTGTTCCGATAATCTGTAGCCTTGGCCCCAGCTGCTTTTATAACTATGATTCTATTGGAATAGATGAGCCTGTCCCTGCAGGTATTTATTTTTGTCACCTGTTAGCAGGCACTGCTCAGTAGGCCCTGGACCAACCATTCTGCCAGTACATTACTTTATTTCCTTCTTGGAGACTGACCTCGTGACTAGACGTTTCAAAATGAGTGCTCCCTGTTTTCATAGTGTCATCTAATCTGTATTTTGTGCAACATGGTATTCATATACTGTAGTCTAGACTAAATAACTGAATGCCGCCAAAGCATAATGGGAGATATAGAATTAACACAGCTGGAGTGGCACTTGCAGTAAGTACCTTACAGAACGGGGGTCTCTTAGCAACATGTAACACAATGAATTGCAGTCTAGACAAGACAAAATCAGAAAATGCCATTGTCATTTCTTATTAGCATTGAAAGCATTCGCCAACCTGCCATATTCTCCTATTCTATCATCTACCATGGAAGCAGAGCTGTGCAAACTGAATTTAGGATTCCATTTTTTCTCCACACACAGACGTCTTCCCCTAGGGCCTAACTTGAAATCGACTTAGCAATATGCAATGGAACAAGAGGCTCTCCAGAGAACAACCCAAGTGGTGATTACCTACAACAGGCAGCTCATGAGATTGTATAATACATATTACAGCTATCTGTTTAACGTATGGTCTGCCTGGAAAATTATTTCCACAAAGTCTTTTTTTTTTTTTTTTGTACACAGGAGGATCTTGGTTACAGTGTTATAATAAGACATGTAACCATGTATCTGTAGTGACAGCTATTTACTGCTGCACAGCATAGAAGCCTATACAATGCCCACTATTGTGTTCACTTACAATGGACCAGTATGTTTCTCCCTCATTCTATGTGAGAGGAAGGGGGCATGTATAAATGCTAGAAGTCACAGGCAAAACATTGTTGCAGGACATGCATAACATTGCCCACTAGTTCCCTTTGTAAGATAAAACGCTGTGCCTGGATTATGCTTTTTTATGGTATTTAGCCTTCCTAGTTATAGTAAATGAATATAATAGATACATAAACAAGTATCCACCGATTATCTTTGATAGAAGCCAAAAAAATTAACCAAAGAGGAAAGGATTGTGATTGGTATTTTCTTTTTTGATTATCATTGTATACACAGTATGTATTATTAAAGAGCTTATTCCGTGAACAAATTTATTTAAAAGGGCCAAACAACCCAATATAAAATAAATTTGTAAAAACCATAATTAAAAAAAAAAAAAACATCCTGCATGCATATTCAATTAATTTGTGTTTTTCTGTGGTGCATTGGTGTTGCACAGGGAACTACTAAGAGATTTATAGTGAGGCGTGTAGGCTTACAGCTGGGTCCAAGGGGTGGAAAATATATAGATGTGTCTGGAGGAAAAGGGCTTACATATATGTGTCCAAGAAGAGTTGGGTATACAGATGTGTGTAGGAGAAGGCCAGAAAGAAGGCGGCTTACAGATTTGTCCAGAAGGATGAGGATGTGATCAGGAGGAGGAGGGCTATCAGATATGTTCAGGAGAAGGATGGTTTACAGATGTGTTCAGGAAGAGGAGGGCTTACAGATGTCTCCAGAAGTAGGAGGATTTACTGATAGGAGGAGGATTCCAGATATGTCCAGAAGGAGGGCTTACATATGTGTCTAGGAGGCTTTAATATGTGTTCAGTTGGTGTCATGCGCAGTAAAGTGAGTAGGTTGTCCCTATATGTAGAATCCCCATATAGTAATGATAACATCCCTTTCTATGACCCCCATATAGTAATAATGCCTACTACTGTCCCCCCATATAATATCAATGCCCCCCACCCATAGTAATAATATCCACTGCTGTATACAGCCCCCACCCACCCACAGTAATAATGCCCCTTGCTGTATACAGCCCCAACCTATAGTAATAATGACCCCCAGTTGTGCTCCAGCATAAAAAAAAAACATGTTACACTTACCTATTCCAGGGAGGAAGCAGTTCTCCTCTATCTTCTGGCTCCTGTCTGTTAGCCATGGTGATAGACCCTCCAGCAAACGTGATGACGTCATATGATTGCGTGGTGTACCCCCAGTGATGTTGGTCAGAGGAACAGCCGGTCACTTGCTAGGTGTTGTAGTATGACACCACACCGAGATAGAGCCAGTCCTTGGGATGTTGTCAAGTGATGCCAGTGCCTGGTGGGCACACAGGTGTAATGGCACGCCTGCTTTTATATTACAAGGCCGGTTGTACCTTTTTCCCCTGTGGACAGTGTCCTGCCGGGTTGCTACTGGGTCCCTTGGGGTTATGTCACGGATGGCCAGATTGGTATGTCCCAAGGTTGCGGTGTGTGTGCTGTGTCGGTGGTGGCGAATAAAGTTGAGTCAGTTTACTACTTGTAAATGTGCAGCATGTAATACAGGATCAAGAATATAAGGTTTCTTTAGATAAGGTCTTTGAGACACACCTGACAAAGTTCCAATAAACACTTGACAATAGAACAACCAGATCTGTAGGATAAGTGCAGTGTAGGAGATAGTCGTGTTGGTTGAGTTGTACTGAGAGATACAAGAGACAGAGTAGCAGAGGAGGATGCCATGAGAGTCTCTACCTATGTACTACTATGCTCTGCCGGGATGTTGGAGGATGAGGTAGAATACTTGTAAGAAGAAGAAGAAGAAGACCTGTGCCCGTGTATTGACCTTTGACTTCAGTCTTCACACCACCTTATGCCCACTAGACTCGGCTGAACCTTCCTAATGGGTGACACAGACCCCAGACCTTGTTACCTGGGATGAGCCGAATGCTGAGGGTTCCCATGCTGACACCCGCGCTGCGAGATGGAGTTCATAGGCTACAGCAACTTTTCTCCACCTTGATCAGTTCCTGGCTCTTTGGCTCTGTTATGGATACTGTCCTGCACTGTGACTTCTTGTCCTCGGCGTGGGTTGAGGTTGTCTCTGGCTAGTTTTCTCCTAAGAGGCTTTAACAGTGCATAGTGCTTTGGAGTGTTACTCGTAAGAAATTTTTTAGGGAAGTGCTGTCTTGCGTCCTTCCCATGCGGGGTACTGACTAAAACTGGCCTTGGGGTACGGGGATCCGGCAGAGGGCCAGGGCCCAGATAGGGTCACTGTGGAGAGCCATCCTCCACAGTGTCCAGAATGAAAAGCCCTTGCTCCTCCTCCACCCATGTGACTAACTTCCTCTCTAGCATGTAAGGTGCGCTATGAGTGGGTGAAAGAGTGCAACAGAAGAGGAAAGGAGGGAGATGAAAGGGAAGAAGAAAACAGAAATCCTACTGGTCTACAGATTCTGGTAACACACAATAATAACCCTTTGAAATCCTTTAGCTGTTCAGCTTCCATCGACATATACATAATATAGCGGCATCTAGTGGCGAACATGACCATTGCTTTATGTATGAGCTATAATGTGAGGAACTGGTCAGAGACACAGAATACACAGACTAGGTGTAGCCCTGACACTGCTCGCACTAACTGCCCCTGCCTTTTGGGGAATTTGACTCCTTAACAGGCCAGCCCCAACCTGAATATTGCAACTGTTATGAAATTAGTGCAAACACAAGATACAGACAAGACAAACAAAATACACAATAAGGCTATGCTCACGCTTGGTTTAACAGCTTCTGTTGCATACGGACACTGTTAAACTGCCGTCCGTCGGGCTGCATTCAGGACGTTCCTGCAGCTGATACCTCTGTATCGGCTGCAGGAAGGTTCTTCCTATACTATTGATTTGCGGACACCTTCGGGTGTGCCCACAAATCAATTAGCCATTCACTTCAATGTAATGCCACGCCTGAAGTAAAGAACGGACGCATTGCAATCAGCGAGCTTTCTTAACTGGAAAATTATGTTGTGTGAAGTAGCCTAATAAAGAGGTAAGCAAGCTAGGTCAATAACTATCGGTTATGAAGTACAAAGTCAGTGGTCAGAAGGGGTCGTCAGAAGAATGAGAGCCAAGGTCTACTAACAAGGTATCAGACAAAGTAAATAGCAAGAGATAGCTAGCTTAGTCACTCCAAATTAAGGTTATAACAGGCAACTAGAATATGGTGGGGGTAATAGTTAGTCCCGTCCCCAGAATGAGATTGGAGCAGGGACTTCAGCCCCTCCTGCAGAACCATATCTGACTGGCAGGAACAACCTGTCAGTCAGGAATCAAGTGCAAAGTGAGGAGCGCTAAAGCTGCCGCCGGCTCTTGACACTATACTTACCTGGCGTGCCATGTTTTCTTCTAAGGTGATTGATTACAATGGCTATTGTAGTTGCTGCCAGGTGTGAAGGGTCAGTATTCTGCAAAATGGACCCAGTTAGTCGTTGCTTTGATCTAAAGAGTAACTTTTGGTTGATGCCACACGCCTGGGGCAAATTCTTTATTTCATATACATCATTATTCAATAACTTTCAACAATTTACTTTTCTTTGTTACATATTACTTGATAGGGTTCAGTATACATATATGTATTGGATATAGCATTACAGTGTGTTAAGGCAAATATAAAATATCATAAAATTGTTAAGCAGACGCTGTTCCTTTCAGACAAAAAGTATTGATTAAATGACCCACATAGCAGGCGCTGACCTCTCTTTGAAAGCTTTAGACTGGGTTATGAATTCTGCTTCGGGCATCTAGGCTCAATTCTATCCAGCAAAGCTTGAAATAAGAAAGCTTCCTGTGGTCTACTGGCTTATTCATATGCGCCAGACATTTCACAACTATTAACTCACCTTAAATATTTTTACTTTAAAGAGGACCTGTCACCCCCCGTGCCGGGGTGACAGGCTCCTGACCCCTGCTAGATCCCCCTATACTCACCTAGTCGCCCCGGGTCCCGCTTCCTGATGCGGTCAGGTCACAGAGATTTCAGCTCCCGAAGCCTGGCGCGCGCGCACACAGCAGAGTCCGACGCTCATAGAGAATGAATGTGACCTGTCTCCTGTGACCGCGCACGCCGGGCTTCGGGAGCTGAAATCTCCGTGACCCGACCGCATCAGGAAGCGGCACGGGGGGTGACAGGTATCCTTTAACCCCTTAAGGTCAAAGCCTATTTTCGTTTTTGCGCTTTTGCTTATTCCATTTTAAGTTTAAAAGTCCATAGCGCTTGCATTTTTTCACCTAGAGACGTATATGAGCGCTTATTTTTTGCGAAACCAATTGTACTTTGCAATGACAGGCATTATTTTTCCATAACATATGCTGTGAAACCGGAAAAAAATCATTTGCGCTGTCAAATTGAAAAAAAAACGAATTTGTTTTGATTTCGGGGAGTTTTGCATTTACGCCGTCCATCCTATGGTAAAACTGACTTGTTATGCATGTTCCTCAAGTCGTTACGATTACTATGATATATAACATGTATAACTTATATTGTATCTGATGGCCTGTAAAAAATTCAAACCATTGTTAACAAATATACGTTCCTTAAAATCGCTCCATTCCCAGGCTTATAGCGCTTTTATCCTTTGGTCTATGGGGCTGTGTGAGGTGTCAGTTTTTGCGCCATGATGTGATCTTTCTATCGGTACCTTGATTGCGCATATACGACTTTTTGATCGTTTTTTATTACATTTTTTCTGGATTTGATGCGATCAAAAATGCGCAATTTTGCACTTTGGAATTTTTTTGCGCTGACGCCGTTTACTATGCAAGATCAGGAATGTGATTAATTAATAGTTCGGGCGATTACGCGCGCGGCAATACTAAATATGTTTATTCATTTATTTATTTATTTATTTATATTTATAAAATGGGAAAAGGGGGGTGATTTGGACTTTTATTAGGGGAGGGGATTTTTTATTAATAAAAACACTTTTTTACTTTTTTTTTTACTGTAACTAGAAGCCTCCCTGAGGGACTTGTATATAAACAGCGCTGATCTCTCATAGAGATCAATGCTGTGTATATACACAGCAAAGATCGATTAGATCGGTCATAGATTACTATGGCCTGCTGCAGGCCATAGCAATCTATTGCCGAGCCGGGATCAGCGTCATCGCATCGCGGGGGGGAGATCCGTCCCACTAGACACCAGGGACGTGCGGCGCAGTGCCTCTAAGTGCAGCTGTCAGGTTTGACAGCTGCACTTAGAGGCTTAATTAGCCGGCGCGGCAACGGGACCCGCGCCGGCTAATAGAGGCACTGCCCGGCTGCACGTGTCAGCCGGGATCAGCGCCGTTCAGAGCGCGGTCCCGGCGGGACCCCGCTCTGAACACCCCGAGCGGCACCATGACGTATCAGATACGTCATGGGTCGCTAAGGGGTTAAGGAAAGGAATCACCATTCTTGTGAGGGAGAAATTCCAAAATAAGAAAGCATCCTAGCCACAAAGTTTCTTCACATCCATATAATACTTAAAGTGTCACTGTCGTTATAACTTTCAAAATCTAAATCAACAGCAGATGTGATATAAAGCAAGTTGGCAATATACATTCATTATTTTTATTTTTTTTTGTTATCATGGAAAACACGGCACTTCCTGTTTTCTGACTCGTTTTTTTCTCTCAAAAAACAGGAAACAGTCAGAAAACAGGAAGTCCTGTGTATCCCAGGTCATCTGAGCGCTCACAGAGAGAAGGCAGTCATGTGATTGATGGACATATTGAGCCGTACAACCTCTGTACTGGCCGGAATTCCTGTGATTAGTCTGATTTTTTCAACCAGCACAAGTCAGAAAATCTGCCTTCAGGAGACTGGACCTGGATTTCTGGTAAGTTCAGCTTTGTTTTACAGCATGATAACAACAAAAAAATAAATAATGAATGTATACTGCAAACTTGCTTTATATCAAATCTACTGTTGATTTAGATTTTAAAAGTTATAACGATAGTGACACTTTAAAGGGGTTCAGTATACTATGGAGTCCAACAGCACACGACAGTCCCTTGTATAAGCACGTTGGAGGATGCGCGCGGGAGCCCACTGTCCCAGTATGTGGGTGTATAACCAGAAGTAAGATGAATCCAACAGCATCTGGTAGAGAGAAATCTTTAAGTCTTTATTAAGCTCACAAGTAAAATACGACGTTTCGACTCGCAATGAGTCTTTGTCAAGTACTTGATAATCCTGGGTAACCTTTCAAGATTTTTCATTCCATTTCAGCCCCATCAATGCATTTAATTTACTGTAGCTGTGTTAAGTGATCAGCAGTCAGACCACCAGAAAATTACATGGCTTTATGCATACCTCCCAACTTTTTGGATGGTCAAAGAGGGGCACTTGTGGTTCACACTGGGAAAATTTTACAGAAATGTCTATACTTTTTGATGCAATGATGCATTCACACATCCAGGATCTGCTGCAGATTGATGTATTTAGTTACTGAGGGACATGTAAGGGGCAAAGAGGGACAGAGGGACTAGGGCTTAAAGTAGGGACAGTCCCTTCAAAAGAGGACACTTGGGAGGAATGCTTTATGTGTTTCAGGAAACAATCTGTCCAGGGTCAGCAGACTTCCAGTAAACTACAGGATTACATAATTCGGTGTGGTTCATGAACCTATATCATTCAGACGGTAAAACACTGGTTTAAGAACTTGAAACTTGATAGTGAAACTTGAAAAGTGATAGAGACATCAATTTTATCAGTGATGGACTGGCTGCTGAGACCCCCCTAAGATCCCTAGAACAAGGTGGAGGTGGTGGCGGTGGTGGTGGTGGGGGACGCTCAGCTAGTTGCTACTCTCCCCTCTGCCTCCTTGCTGCATAAGAGGGGCTCCATTAGACTTACTATAGAATCGGTCTCCTGTAGTGAGGGGAGAGACAGGGAGAGGAGCACTCAGCACCTAGTGATAGGTGGGGCTTCCACATCCAGACTTTTGACATGTCTCTATAATAGGTGAAAAGTTTTTTTTTTTTTCATTATTAATATATATATATATTTTTTTTTTAAAGAGTCACAAAACGTTGTTCTGTCTGATGTCTATTTGGGAATGTTCACCATCCTGAGGCATGTAAGATCCAGCCTGTAGTTTATCAATAATTCAGCTTTATTTAAATTAGAATGGAGACATTGTAACTTTTAAGAGTGCGCCATGGGAGTTGTATACATTTCACAGGGATCTGATACAATGCAGATACAGCGACTTCATATGTTTTTCCATCGCTGTAGTAGATAACATTTTTATTTAAGAAAAAAAGTGTATAAATAATTGGCAAGATGTTAAGAATAACATTAATATTAGCGGTTCATGAAATGCAAGGAGTCTCAGGCCAAGTACCCATATGTGATTTGGAGATATTGTGTACCTCCGTTGTTGTATAGGTATTTAAGAATCCTGGACATATAGGGGGAGATTTATCAAACATGGTGTAGAGTGAAACTGGCTCAGTTGCCCCTAGCAACCAATCAGATTCCACCTTTCATTTTCAAAAGAGTCTGTGAGGAATGAAAGGTGGAATCTGATTGGTTGCTAGGGGCAACTGGGCCAGTTTCACTTTACATCATGTTTCATAAATCTCCCCCATAGCCTATATACCCATGTCCTAGCAAAGGAAACACAACACAGTACATTGCCTAAGGCCACAGCTTGCCCAAATAAGATCTTGCATTATATTAAGTATGATAACGATATAGTATCATATACAGCCCATAATACTAATACTGCAGCATACATTCAAAGTGAGCTTAACCCCTTGCCTCTTTAGCCTGTTTTGGCCTTAATGACCGGGGCCTATTTTTCAAATCTGACCTGTCTCTCTTTATGATAACTCTGCGATGCTTTTAACTATCATGGTTATTCTGAGATAGTTTTTTCGTGATTTATTCCTCTTTATGTTTGTTGTATACTTTTGTTGATACATTCAGTAGTTTTGTGTAAACAACACTACATTTGCGCAAAAATTTCATAAATTTATTTTCAAAATTCTCTTTTCCTAAGAAAGATAGTCATGCTACATGAACTAATTATTACTGCAACATCTACAACATGTCTACTTTATGGTGACATCATTTGGTGAACGTCCTTTTACCTGTTAGGATGTTAGAGGGCTTAGAAATGTTACAATGATATTTCAAATTTTCAGGAAAATTTCAAATTCTGATTTTATTAGGGACCAGTTCAGTTCTGAAGTGGATTTGTGGGGCTTATATGTTAGTTACCCCCATAAATCCCTCCACTGTAAAAACAGCACCCCCTCAAAGTATTCAAAGTAACATTTCATAAGTTTATTAACCCTTTAAGTGTTTCACAGAAATTTAAGCAAGTTGGAGGAGAAATTTAAAGTTTTCATTTTTTGGGGGGCAGATATTCTATTTAAATAAATTTTTTCCTCTTATACAGCAAATACTTTCTAAGAAATACCACTCACTGTTTATTCCCCTTATTCCAATGATTCTTGAAATCCCCCATATGTGGCCGCTGTGCGTTACATGACCACAGGCCACAGACATGACAGAGGCCTGGTGAATTGTGGGGCTTTTTTATTTAATTTTTTTTTTTTTTTTAGCCATTATACCGCGTCATCGGTATAATAATCGGTCATTTCCATCGGTACCATTCTGGGGGACATGTGACACCCTGGACATTTTTTATTTAATTGGTGGTATGATTATTTGGTGGTACGAATAAAAAAACACAATTTAGCCGCTGTTTTTCATCATTTTTTTTGTACGCCCATTACTATGCATCACATATGACATGTTATCATTATTTGTCAGGTCGGTATGATTACAGCGATATCCATTTTATAAAGCTTTTGTTATAGTTAATGGCATTTATGCTATAAAAACTGTTTGTGTCTTGCATGTAGTAAGAGCAGTAATGTTTTTATTTTTTTCACCAATGGAGTTATGTGAGAGCTTTTTTTTGCGGCATAAGCTGACGTTTTTAGAGGTACACCTTTTCTATATTTTTTAGGGGGCGGGATTTAAAAAAAATTGTGATTTTGGTTAGTTTTTCATTCATTTTTTTACGGCGTTAATTGGGCGGGATAATTAATGTAACAGAAAATAGACAGGGTCATTATGTATTTTATTTATAGGGGATCATGTATAAAGGGGGATGGGGAATGTGTATATTTATTTATTTATTTGATTTATTGATTGATGTATTTGTGTGTGTGTTTTTTACTTACTTTCCAGGTACATCTATAATACATTACAACACATTATCTGTGCATTACAGCTGACAGCTCATTCAGATGAGCAGGTGCAGGGGCCTGATCGTTATAACCATAAAAGCCCAGATGCATTGGGCAGTGTCTGGGTTGCTAAGGTTACCCCCCCGGAGCGGTGCAATCACTTACACAGCTCCGGGGGGTAAGGGGGAGTCGGAGGGAGCACGGAGGGATCGGGGCGCCTATAAGGTTAACTGCCCTGGGGGAGGAGTGCGGCTCCGGGTAGGGGCAGCTTACAGACTCCTCCTGCTGCCCGATCACCGCTAGGGACAGCAGGGGGAGGCAGGGACATCATGATGTTCCAAGAACTTCATGTTGCAGGAACTACCGGCTTTACATGACATTCTTGGAACGTCATTTTGCAGCAAGGGGGCAAAGAGACTCTGTCAGCAGGTTTATGCTGTCCTATCTAAGGGTAGCATAAACTAGTGACAAAGAAGCTGAAAAGAATGATGTATCACTTACATTGTTTTATGCAGTTGATTCAGAGATATCTTCCTGAATAGCATGGAAAATAAGTAGTACTCTCAATTATGTGCATGAGCCCAGCATACCTAGACATTCATAAGAAGCAGAAAACTCCACCTACCAGCTGCTGATTGACAGTTTTCTATCCATGCTGTGTATAGGTAGTCACCTGTCAATCAGCAGCTGAAGGGCGGGGGAAGGGGTGTGGCAAGAATTCTATTCTCCTGCATATTAGGAGAACGGCTGAACAATATGATGTAAGTAATACACCGATCTGTTCAGCATTTCTGTCACTAGTTTATGGTGCTTAGTAACATATTCCCTTAAAAAAAAACGCCATTTATAGGAATATTATTTTTCATTTTTATTGCGTCCATGGGATAAATAAATGAGGGTGCCCGACTTCTATAACTGCCAATGATCAGGGGTCCCATGTTACCTTTTAAGTTTAGTTTCAGATGAGATGGCTCAAAATGTAGTTTGATGTTTTGGGGATCTAGTAGTTACTTACATACCTGCTATGTGTCCATCATAGATGTGCAGGAGTGTTATACGCTGAGTTTTTGCGTGTTTTCTGCTATTTTTAGTTGTATTTTGCTTTTCCTGTAGAAATACAATATCATACGAAATATTTAGCTCTTTTTTTTACATACCTTACCATTCATTTGTTGCTTGGCTTTCGTATTCCTATATTTTCACAGCATGTAAGCTTACATACCTAACAATCCTAAACATGCACATTCTTTTTCTGACAAGTAGCAAATGTAGATTTTTTTTCTCTCTACCTGCATACACATGAGCGTAGAATCTGTATGGAAGGCTCAGAGATTCTCTCAGTCAGCTGCCGCCTCAGGCTATCTCAAGCATTTTAATTGCAATATGTTGAGGACACGCTTCAGAATGTCCGCTGCTAGATACAGGTAATTATCCCAAAAATAAGACTATTTTTAGTATAACCAGATGCAATTTTATTAAAGGAGCTGACACTTCATTTCAGTTTTATATAGGCTACTAAGCTTATCAGCTAAAGACATCCCAGTGATCTGTAGATCCAGAGCAAGGAAAACAGGCGTACTAATGAAGCAGCTGCACTTTACCCTGACGTGGGAGAATTCTTTCCTAACCATCATATAAATAGCTTCCAGAATAATTCCAATCAGATCTCATTTCCATTCATTTTTTTATTAGAGATTTCTAGTAATGGCATAAGATCTATTCGAACTCCCATAGCCACTTACTTGGAACCCCAGAATTACAGGGGTTCTTGGCTCATATCATATGACCAAGCGCATTCGGTTAACTGACATCCTAATGCAGCATGCGTTAAGATCCAGTGCTTTAGATCTGGTCTTAGCATAGTAATAGTAGGCATGTGGGTAGAGGACAAATGGCACATGTATAGTATATGTAGACATCTATTTATAGGAAGGCAATTATACATGGTGCAAGTGTCTTCAGGCTCATAGGAGGCTTCATGTCCCGTCAACTATTTTGTATGAAAGCAGAAGTTATCGAAAGCTCCCAGTATCCCAAATGTAGTGATCAATTCTTTAGGGCTCGTTCACACAGAGCAAAAGCAGCTGAATTTCTGCGCTGAATCAGCGCTGAATCAGCGCTGAAATTTCAGCCGTTAAAATAGGTGCAGAGCTAATTTCCATTGTGTTGAATGGAAATTCTGCTCTGCAGTTCACACGGTGGAATTTCCGCACTGAAATAATCCGCTTTCCGCCAGAAGAATGAACATGTTCATTCTTGCGCTAGCGGAAGCCTATACAAATCAATGGGGCTCTGATTTTCTGTTTCAGTGCGGAATACGCGCGTATTCAGTGCGGAATACAAGCGTAATACAAGCGGAAATTACTCCCTGAATCAGCGCGGAAATGGGGAAAAAAGGGGGGAGGAGGATTCTAGTATATATTCTGGTATAGTCTAGTTTACTCGCCAAATACTCGCTGAATTTCAGCACTGAATGCATGCGGATTCAGCGCGGATTCCTCGAGTATTCCGCGCTGAATTTGTCAAGAGCTGATTACGAGCTGAACACTTTCCTAGCGGAATACGCAGGGATTCTGCTTACATTCTGCTTATATTCTGCTCGGAATTCAGCGTCAGTTGATTTCAGGCGGAAATATTTCCTCGCGTAATCCGCCCCTTTTGCTCTGTGTGAACGTAGCCTTATGGTGATTTGCCTTCTGATAAAGCAATGGTCCATAAGATGGGAGATACCTCCTATTACTACATCTAAGGACTGTTACACATATATCCTTGAGCCTGTGGTAGAGGGCCTCATCCATCTACAGTATAAATAACATGTACAACGTCATTCCTAACTGCATCAAGAAGCTGTACATTAATTAATACACATCACCAATAAGGTCTAATTGTTAGAAAATTAGCTTGAGGTGTAGAATCATTGGAGTCAAGGTTTATTTCTTGCACAAGGGACAAGCCACACAGATGGTGCTTGGAGTTGTCTGAACTGAAGTACAGTAAAAATATATATGTATACTTCCTTTTGTTTTATTGCTACAGTTACAAAAAGTTCTTTGGAACAGAACAAAGTTGCGCCCAGTTATTTCAAATAAGGAACTTTGATTTGCGTGCAGCTACAAGACAACACCTATCGATCGTTATTGCGGTTACATTTTAGCTGAATACATACTTTTTTTTAGACAACAAGTTCTACAGAAAAGGCATGTCAACTTTTTACTGTGTAAAGCAACCTAAGCAGTATTTGACTTTGAGGTCATTTAGCATACCATCTTCTTTCATATAAAATTATTCTCACATCTTCCTCCTATTTATAAAAAGAAGATGACAGCTTATATGCTCAAAGGATACTCATTCAGTCCTCCGTGCTGGGCATTTCCTTTCAGAATTTTCACTAAGCATTTCTTGTAGAGTGTGTATCCTCCAGGCGTATAACGTCTTCCCTGTCCATGAAATGGTTAATTTGTTGTTTCATAGTCTTTGTTAGGGCTGAATCATTAAGTATTTGTCTCTGTCTCCTCTTATGCAGCATCCACAGGTCACTAATATGGCCGCCAAAACGGAGATAGAGGGATGACATTAGTCCACTCCATCTCCCCAACCAGAGATTGCCTTACATCATGGCATAGTAGACAACTCCCACTGTGTATGGAGCAGACTCAGGAGGGGTTAAATGCCACTGTCAGTTTTACAGCAGCATCTACACAGGTGAATAGTTGGTGCAGGCGATCACTCTGTGTTGGCTATTTGAATACATTGAAGCTGTGAGCGGTCAGTGGGGCGGGACAAAAGGTGACATTAAGGTGCAGGTGGGCAGCACACAAAATATGGTGAGTGGTGATCTTGGGGTGTTGTCTGAAGCTTATTGTATGTTAAGCCATGCTATTTCCATACAAATCGAAACCAGGTATTGTATTGATTTTTAGCACTGTATCAAGAGTAATATCGATATTTCAGTGCATTGTGTATCTGTAGACCACAGAAGGAAGAAATATTAACAAAATATGGGTCTATAGAGATCAGAATACCTATTGCCTACTTACAGCAGCCCACATGGACACGCGTACAAAATCATCTCAGGCAGCAGTGGTCCAAGAGGTCATTGCTTGGAGACCTAGTATTTTGACTCCCAGGTTACAGACAGGCACGTGTAATGCAAGATGGCTGCTAATAGAAGGAAGAGGTGAGTAGTATAGGAAGACAGGAAGGGCAAACTTAAAAAGGCAAATACGCAACAATAGCAGTACAAAAAGTAGGTCATGGGACATGACACCTAGTGTAATGTAGTATTTTAATAGATGTATTACATAGACTGCTAGAGCCTTTTTGTTAACTCCTAGTGGTCAGGACAATACAGTGTAACCAGAGCACTGTTTGAGTGCAGAAGATGACCACAACAATCTAAGTAGTTTTAGATGTTTTAATATTTGTAATATATTATTTATTCAGCACAGTATGGCTATGTTCACACAACATATATTTTCGTAAAACCAAATTATTACGAAAATATACGTTACCTTGCCGTCCATGGGATTCCGTCCGGAGCGTACACACATAGTATACGCTCCAGCCGGTATCCCTCGTGGCGCCGCAAACAACTGACATGTCAGTTTTCTGCGGCCGCTATTCATTGAATAGCGGCAGCAGAAAACCCTGTCAGTACACAATGTGGCCAAAATATATAAAATTCTGCTACTATGTTGTTTTCTTGTTCCTCTCTATTTAAAAATACCTTGAATCCTTTCCTTCAACAGGGTCATTTGATCTAATGGTGACCCGTTGAAATTACATGTGTTTTTGCACCCTCAATGGGGTGACCATCTCAGCCAGCAGAACTTCACATAGGGAAAATTTTCTTCAGTTACTGATAATGATTATACAGCTCATGTCACACCATTATAATAAATTTCATGACAGTTTGGCCTTCCTGAGTGTATAATTACAGTCTCTTAGTGTAGAGGAGAATATAGAGATTAGAGTTATCACAGTGTCCTCCCAGAAGGCAAAGATGGCACTGGTTGTAGCTACCCATTTGATGCCTTATTGAATTAATAGCAGACTTGAAAGGAAGAGAATGCAGTTTGAAATCTCAATGGCAAAATGATGGCAGATAAGCGGTCTTATATCCTTGATGCTACACTGAAATGTATGGATTTGGCAGACCTGGGATGAAACAGATGACACTGCATAAAAAGTGATGGTGAGTGTGCATTATATGGGCAAAAATAAAATAATAATAATAATAATAATAATAATAATAATAATAATCTGTGAATGCTTTAAATCTTTATTGTGCATTGGCTATGGTGTGAGTTTAATGCCCATGATCATTCGAAATGCATGTTTGGCAGGTGGTTGTAAACAAACCTTACATTGTAAGGTTAAAAGCTGTGACTCTATAGAAGATGCCCAGGGACATACAAGGTGAGTACACCACTTCAGTGATTGAAAGCTGCATAGTTTATTGTGTACTTTTCATCTGACTTTAGCCTTTGAAGTCATACATGCTTTTTAGCTTTTTTTTCCTCTGGTATCTTCCCAATAAAAGCCTTTCTCTTTGTTTCAGTTCTTTGTTTCTTTGTGACTCAGACAAGCAAAGATAGCAGAATAGCTTTTTGCTCCCACTGAGGAAAACCTTATGTAACAGTCAGCCACCTGGCATATACAAATGAACACAAACAAGAACAAGCTAAAGATGTGTGCGTGTGGTTATAATACTAATTTAATCACTAGAAAGCAAGGGCAATTCTATATGTGCAATGGCTGCATAACCTGTTCGGTATTGACCATGTTTTTTTCCCCATTTGTTTAATAAACAACATTCCCTTGACCCCACAGGTTGCAGTGTCAACGTCTTTCTGGCTCCTAACAAAAATATCAGACGTTACACTGATTACAGCCTTACATGACAGTATAGCCCTGGGCTGTGTTCACATGGTGCAGATGTATTGCGGTACTGTCTCAGAGATTTTCTGAACTGCATGGTTTACAGCAATTTTGCGAAATCACTGTAAAACACAATGGTACTGCGATGCACCTGCAATGTGCGAACACTGCCTCAAAGAGACTGTTTAATTGTGACATTCACTGTCGATACACCCAATTAGGGAATATAGATGTCCAAAATATGTGTCTTGAGACCCCCATATATTAGTGAATAGTGAAAAGCAGCTTTCTAATGGTGCCCTTCTGCACGGGGCACTGTGCAAAGTAAATGGGCTCTAAGCCTTGATCCTTGCCCTGAACTTTCAGTCTTCACGTTGAGTTCATAGAGAGATATTAGCTGGTCCCCTGCTGAAGATGGAACAAAGGAGGTGTTGTTTGGTGGGCAGATGGACCCCCAACTCCCAAGCAGAATGAACGAAACCAAAGAACACAAAATAAAGACACAACACATTGTAATCAAGCTTCAATTGGCCACAATTTTATTTAAAATGCCATGACACTGAAAAAGGTAGACCCCTGACTCACGAAGAGCACTGCCCTTACATCAGATAGCGGAAGAATGGAGGGTAGATAGAGATAGATTTGAGATAAATTAGATTATAGATGAGAAACTACAGACACCTAAGTAATTGCTGGGCACCATCTATAATTACATCACGTCTAAAAGCAGTGGGCGACACCTGCAAGAATAGCTGCATGCTGGGTAAAACCTGCAGTGGATGTCATCTTGCACTGTGGGTATTGGCTGGTTGCAGCACTACACTACTACTGTAGAGATTACAGCAGGTTAGTTGTTGGCAAATCCAGTATGCCAGTATACAAATTGCTGAAGCACTGAGAGAAGGGATCAGTGAATAGCTCTATCACTCATTCATCCCAATGTTGTCCCCCCACCCCATGGTTGCGCACAGCTAAGGCCAGCCATGCATGTATTAGGTGCAGGGCCGATTCTGGCTTTCCCGCCGCCTGAGGCAAACCTCAGGTGGCCGCCCCCCCCCTGGCCCCCCCCCCCCCCCCCCCGCGCACGTCCGTAACGACCCGAATACCGCCGCCAACACCGGCATCCGCCACCCCCCCTGCTGACCACACTCACCCCCCGCCGTCCCGATCGCCGCCCTGAACGCCTGAACGCGACCTCTGCCGACCCCTGGCACTCACCACAGCCTGGAGGAAGATGAGAGCTGCTGGGTGACGTCACTGGAGCCCGGCGGGACATGGGGGACATCCGTGAGTGTGGGCGGCTGGACGGCTGCTGCGGGACATGTGAGCGGCTGCGGGGCTGCTGTCATTTTAGTTAAGTGAAACTTAACTAAAATGACAGCAGGGGGAACATTTTGCCGCCCCCTGCAGGACCGCAGAATCTGCCGCCTGAGGCGGAATGCTCATTCCCCCTCATGGCAGAAGCGGGCCTGATTAGGTGGATGGCCCTTCAGTTGAATGACTACCATGTGATACATTTCCAGGGTACAGGCCTCAGCATCTGGGAGATCAGATCATGACAGATCACTAGAATGAGACTAGAGCTGCCCATGATGGACTCTAGCTTCTGTCCAGCTCATTTTAGTGATCAGTGTGGGTCTGATCATCCAGACCCCATTCGGTCAAACATTTGACATGTGTCTTGGACATAAGCAGAAAAATACATAAACATACCAACATAAACAACAAATACACAAACAGCCAACTGCAGGTTCTTGGACTTAGTGTATGTGCTCCCCCCGTCTTATACACAATATGGATATTAGAAATCGAAAAACTGCTCTAAATTTTTTTTAAAATGAGGTTTTTAGCAAACTATTTAATCAGATAGAGTGTACCATATCACCATGTTAAGGTGAACCCCAGAGAGATGGTTCTACACTGACTCTGTACAATCTGTATTTTAGCCACAGAAGCGTGCACCTGCTTAGGGTGAACCGTGGTATTGGAGTGCTGACCATTTTTGTGTCTGTGACATTTCAAAAGATATTTAAAGTGATGGTGATCCTCAAAGAAATTCCCTACAATGAGACGGCCTTAGGCTATGTTCACACATAGTATACACTCCGGCCGAGATCCCTAGCGGCGGCGCAAGAAACTGACATGTCAGTTTTCTGCAGCTGCTATTCAGTAAATAGCGGTCGCAGAAAACCCTGTCAGTTCACACAATGGAGCGTGCGGCTCTGGACGCACGGTCCATTGTGTGCAGTAAGGAATCCTGATGCGGGCACGCACGGGTGCGCCCGCATCCGAATTCAGCAGCGGTATAGATCATCATTCGACCGGTACTGCAGTAACGGCCGGGATAATCTTTTCTGACACCGTCTGGGTCACGGAACGGCCGTATGGTGTGTTTACACAGAGAGATTTATCTGACTGATCTTTGAAGCCAAAGCCAGGAACAGACTCTAAACAGAGAACAGGTCATAAAGGAAAGACTGAGATTTCTCCTCTTTTCAGATCCATTCCTGGCTTTGGCTTCAAAAATCTGTTAGATAAATCTGTCTGTGTAAATGCACTCTTAATTTCCCTTACGTCCTGTTGGCCTCAAAATAGATGGGGTGTCTCCGCCCCTGTGAGACCCCAGGACGAGAGGAAATTTTAATAAATCTTTGCTCCGCCCCCTCCCGGCTATAAGATGGCCCCCTGCCCCCATACCTCCAGTTTTTTTCTTTCGTCCTTGTGGACCTGATGAGAGGAATGGCCGGGGGCTTGCTGCTCCTGGTCATTGCATCGGAGGCTGAGCGCGCCGGTATCCGGAATCAAGCGGTATAGCACTTCCGGTCCGGCGCGTCCGGCTTCCGGTCTCCGGATGGGCGCCGCCATTTTGTTGTGGCCGGCGTCCTCTGGTTGTGACGTCGAGTGAGGTCCTCCACCACGTGGGGCAGCGGTCTGGACATTAGTCATCGCCCGCATCGCTGTTCCTTCTCGGGACCAACCCTTCAGGTATGCTGGAAGCAAGTCCTCCCCCTAGGTGGCTAATGATTCGGCCGGTAAGGGGGAGGGGCTTATTTTTTGGCGCCGGGACGCCATTTAAAGCAGCCTAAGTAGCGGTCTGGCTTCCCTTATGAGAGTGAAGACCATTGACTGCGTGTTACCCCTACAGAGAGGAGTTACTAGCGGCAACTACCTATATTGTAGGTATTCGATTTTCTCTGTTTCCTGAAGTTTATTGTTAGGTGAAATTTTTTTCCTGGTTATAGATGTCTTCCAGGGAAGGATCTGGTGGTAAACATCCCTCTAAGAGGAAACACCTTACATGCATCCAGTGTGGTGAGTTTTCCCACACTGTTCTATTTAGCTTTTCTGCTGCAGTTGCAATCAGGTTATATATTACAGAGAACCCCTTACCTGATGGATGGGAATACCTTAAGTGCCAACTATGTCGTCAGCCACCGCCGAGCGCACCTACCCTCTCAAACCCTGATAACGAGGAGCCCACGGTTCAAGACGTGGTCATTTGGGTAAAGGACTATGTACATCACTCAGTATCTGGGATTAATAGGTCCATTACTGACCTGAAGGAGACGATACTGCAAGAGTAAGTTAACTTTGATGCCTTTAGATACAGGCGTATGACAGTGCTTAAAGAGATTATCTGTTTCTCGTAGTAGAAAACGTGCAAGAAGGAGCCCGTCGCCAATGCAATATTCCCCTGCTGGACATCGCGGTGAGAGGTCTACTCATGAGGTTTGATAAACTAATTAACCTATAGCTTATTAGCTTTTTTCTCCAACAGAATATACTGTTATTGATGAGGTGGAGTCCTCACTTTCCGAGGATGAGGAACCAGACCCGGGCAGATGTTACTTTCCGGTAGAGAAGTTTCCTTGGCTTGTTAGAGCCGTGAAGATTCAGAATCATCCGGATGATGGGGAGAGGCCGTCTACGTCCAAAAAAGCCTTTGAGGTCAGTGAGGAGTTACTGAACTCAATGAAGGCCGAATGGCTGAAACCGGAAAAAGCCCCGGTTCTTAGTCGGAGATTTAAGACTCTTTATACACTCTCTGAAGATAAAGTGAAGGAATGGAAAGCACCTCCAAAGGTTGACGTGGCGGTAGCCAAGCTCTCCAAGAGAACACTTGTTCCGTCGGATGATGGCAACAGCCTAAAGGATCCTATGGATCGCCGTATGGAAACGTCACTCAAGAGAACATATTCTTCTGCCTCGGCACAGGCTGCGGTTTCCATAGCGGCAGCAGAGGTCAGCGTGGCACTTAGGAAGTGGTTGATGACTCTTCAAGAAGATGTCGAATCAGGAGTGAGGCGAGAAAATATTCTTTCCTCTTTCAGGTATATCAATATGGGGGTTGATTACCTGTGTGATGCTGCTCGCCAACAGGTACGCCTATCTGCTCGATCTATGTCTCTTGCCACTGCGAGCCGCAGAGCGCTGTGGCTTAGGGCCTGGAATGGGGATAATTATTCCAAAAACTTTTTAAGTAGTATAGAATATATACCTGGACGTCTCTTTGGATCTGAACTCGATAAGCTAATGCTAGATCTCTCAGATAAGAAAGGGAAATCGTTGCCCCAGCAACAGAGATCCTTTCGGAGGCCTTTTCGTAGAGAGAGAACCCCCCAAAGAATGCGCCAGTACCGATACTCCACTAGAGGAAGAGGAGCATACTCATCTAGAAGAGGTAATAGACAACCCCCCAAAACCCCAGCTAAAAAGCCCGATTTCTGACTATGTCAGCCTACCAGTGGGGGGTCGCCTAAGTTTTTTTGCAGACGCATGGGACTCCAAAGTCAAGGATCCCTGGGTCAAGAATTTGGTTCGGGAGGGTTACTCCCTTTCCATGGATCCTCTACCTCCGGAGAGATTTCTAATCTCCAAACCTCCCAAGGCTCCCAGAGACAAAATACTTCAGGTAGAGATCCAGACTTTAATTTCGAAAGGGGCATTGGAGGAAGTGCCGCTCAAGGACCAGGGAAGAGGGGTATATTCTCCTGTGTTCCTTGTACCAAAGCCGTCCGCAAAGTGGAGGCTTATCATAGATTTAAGGTTTCTGAATCGGTTTATAATAAAGAAACGTTTTCGAATGGACACCATTCGGTCTGTTCAATTTGTTTTACAAAAGAACCATTTTCTTGCGTCCCTAGATTTGCAGGACGCTTATTTTCATGTCCCCATTTGGCAGCCTCACAGGAAGTACTTGAGGATCGCAGTTACCATAGAAGGGACTCTACGCCATCTCCAGTTCAGAGTGTTACCTTTCGGAATCAGCACCGCTCCGTATGTCTTCACCAAGGTGGTCTCTTCGATAGTGGCAGAGCTCAGATTACAGGGAATCCGGGTCATTCCCTACCTGGACGACTGGTTGATCATGGCAGAAAACACCAACCTCCTACACACACATGTTCGTACTGTCCTCCTCTTCCTTCAACAGCTGGGATGGATTGTCAACTTGGACAAATCGGACCACCAGCAACCTCCAAGATCTTCCTCGGCTTTGTAGTAGATTCCATTCAGATGCGCCTTTTTCTTTCACCACAAAGAAGACTCAGAATTCACCAAGGATGTCTGTTTCTGTCCAGGCCCAGACAAGTCCCCATAAGGACAATCATGAGATTTCTGGGGCTCCTATCCTCCACGGTAGACGCAGTCCATTGGGCATTATGGCACATGCGCACATTACAGACAGAGATGCTTCAAGCCTGGGACAGGTCCCTATTATCGCTGGACACCTGGATGACCCTCTCAACCAACAGCAGGAGATCGTTACTTTGGTGGAAAGACCTCAAGGATGGGAAGGAATTGGAAGAACCAAAATGGATTTTTCTCACCACAGATGCCTCAGGGACAGGCTGGGGAGCACACCTAGAGGATCTCCAGGTTTCAGACAGGTGGACACCAGAAGAGATACAGCTCCCCTCCAACACGAGGGAACTGAGGGCCATATCTCAGGCCCTTTGTCATTTTGCTCCTCTTCTTCTCGGGAAGGCAGTACGTGTCCGGACGGACAACATAGCATGTGTGTGGTATATCAACAAACAGGGAGGCACCAGATCCCAATCCCTTCTGAGAGAAGTGGCAAGGATCTTCAACTGGGCAGAGGGGAGGATAACCAGGTTATCCGCGACCCACATCAAAGGAGACCTAAACGTCCTAGCAGATCGCCTCAGCCGAGGACTCATCATTCCGGGGGAATGGTCTCTGAACGAGACCCTCTTCAAAATGCTTGTGGAGAAGTGGGGTCTACCACTGATAGACCTGATGGCAACTCGGGACAACGCCAAATTGAGCAGGTTCTGCTCCCTTTATGTCACAGACAGCCCAGAGGTGATAGATGCCATGACAATACCATGGACTTTCAGACTGGCCTATGTGTTTCCGCCTGTTTCCATGATACCGCGAGTATTGATGAAAATCAGGCTGGACCAAGCTTCAGTGATAGCCATCATTCCATTCTGGCCAAAAAGAGCTTGGTTTCCGGTGCTCATGGCAATGAGCAGAGGGAATTATTGGAGACTACCGCTGTGGCCGGACCTCATAACTCAGAGATCACAGCCTTGCCAGAATCTGAAAGCATTCAACCTCACAGCGTGGAGGTTAATGGGCCCATACTGACAGGAGAAGAGCTCTCACAAAGAGTACTTCGAACCTTGTCCCACTCAAGGAGCGAGGCCACAAACAGGTCTTACACAAGAATTCATAAAGTTTTCTCAGCCTGGGCAGCAGCCAGAAGCATGGATTCACGGTCACCCTCGACAGCACAGATCCTGGAGTTCCTGCAGGATGGCTTCGACAAAGGCTTAAGACCAAGTTCTCTTAGGGTCCAGATCGCGGCCCTATCCGTCCTGTTGAAGAAGAAACTGACACAAGTTCAAGAAATCAAGGATTTCTCCAGAGCCATAGATAGACTTAGACCTCCTATCATTAGACCTACTTCTCCTTGGGATCTGTCGGCAGTTCTTAGACAGCTGTGTGTACAAATGTTTGAACCCCTAGAAGAAGCTGAGTTAAAATTTTTAACCCTCAAAGTCGTCTTTTTACTAGCGGTGGTCACAGCAAAAAGAGTCGGGGAACTCCAGGCACTAGGTTCGAACGAACCATATATAACATTGTTGCCAGATAAAGCTATTTTAAGATATCTTCCGGGATTCAGACCCAAGTTTTCTTCCTTCAGTAACCTTAATCGACCCATTGTCATTCCGAGCTTCGTTCCCACGGCTGAAGATGCCTCGGAGAATTCGGCGTCCTTAGACGTTGTTCGATGTTTAAGGATATATCTCACAAGAACACAAATGTTCAGGAAGGACGAGAATTTGTTGGTTCTCTTTCAGGGTCGCTTTAGGGGGAAAAGAGCATCGAAACCGTCCATATCAAGATGGATCTGTGATTGTATACGGACATGTTATACCTCAGCAGACCTACAGCTTCCGGATTTTCTAACAGCCCATTCCACGAGAGCCGTGTCTACTACATGGGCAGAGAGATGTGCAGTTCCCATAGAGGATATCTGCTTATCAGCCACATGGACCACGCCATTAACCTTTATAAAGGATTATCGCTTACACTCCCTCCTGGCTGACAGGACGGCTTTCGCCAGTTCAGTCCTTAATGCTGTGGCGTTTGAGGGCCCTCCCTATGGGGGTACTGCTCGCTAACTCCCCATCTATTGTGAGGCCAACAGGACGTAAGGGAAGTTAACATTAAGTATGTTAATATGTTTTCCCTGAGTCCTGTTGGCATCACAAATTCCCCCCCTAGTAATAGTTATTTTTTTCTTGTAATAGAACTGGAGGTATGGGGGCAGGGGGCCATCTTATAGCCGGGAGGGGGCGGAGCAAAGATTTATTAAAATTTCCTCTCGTCCTGGGGTCTCACAGGGGCGGAGACACCCCATCTATTGTGATGCCAACAGGACTCAGGGAAAACATATTAACATACTTAATGTTAACTTCTATGGACATCTTCACATACCAGATGAAATTATCTTTGATTTTTTTCATCCCTGCCCTAATAATTTTACAAGCAGTCCTTACTATGATTCCTTCTTCTACAGAGAACTAAACAGTGTACAGTGTTTTCATTCCCTATGTGTTGGTAGCCATAGACCCCTTCCACTATTCCTATTCATTATAGCTGACCTTTGAGAAAAAAAATAGTTAAATGAACTTTACACTCAGAAATGTTTTTTTTTCTTAAATGTGACTGGTGGTTGGCATATTATCAATGTCAATGTGAGCTGGAGGGAGCAAAGTCCTCAATAATAGACACACTATCATGAAACACCATCACAACCTTGCACTGTCCTTTATTACACTGCCTGTCTCTGCTGCACTTATGCAAATGCGTCTGTATCCTCTATATTGCAATTAATTAAAGGGTTCACTCTAAGTAATATGCAGATGGCTTGTCTTAATGAAATCATCTCACTTATGGGTTCTTAAAATAATTGCATTTAATATGAGTAACAACCACCTTTCATCATATGGAGGTCTGTGATGCAGAAACAGATTTCTTTGGTGCAGGGAGTACTTTCCCATTCTGCATCTGTTCTTTGAGTGCTGCTTCTCTATCCTCTCTCCATTTTGTCAATACAGATATGTCAGGTGGGGACTTAAAACCTTATAGTGTTCAAAGGGAGCAACTGAGGGATTTTAGTTTCTCATATTTTTCACTACAGGGGTTCTAGTCTAATGAGACGTAGGCCTAAGCAGTATGAGCACACAGCTTCATGTTTTGCATCTGCTGGGTTTCTCTATTAAGAAATCAATAGAATTAGTCAATATAAGCTGCTCCATTAAATATCACTATGCGGCTATGTTTCCACTAGGTAAAAATAAAGGCAAATAATAGCCGTTGTTGCAAAACAATGGCTGTTATTAATGATCACGATCATGCAACAATGGCTGTTATTTGCCCTTATTTTTACCTAGTGGGAACATAGTCTACTTACCCAGATTAGTAAAACCTATGTTATAATAAGTAGTACCATACCGTATGTGCCATATTATGTTTACTGGATTAGAAAAACATGGCTTGAGACGTGGTTTGGTTGTAAGTGTTCCTAGCAATGATCGGCATCTTTTCTATTATAATATTACTATATTTTAATTTTACTATATTAACCTTAATGAAAAAGAATATAAGCCATACCAGCTATTTAACCCTTTCCCGATGTATTATGTGCAGTTATGTCTGTTAAGGGAGTATCGTGAAGGCTCAGTAGCCTGTCTGTGAACAGCAGGTGCCATCTGCAATATGCAGCTGACAACCACCCGTAGTAAACGACATCAGAGAACCATCTGAAGGTGACTTGATTATTTAGATGCTGCAATCTATAGCAATTGCAGCATTTAAAGGTTTTTTTTATAATGTTGAGGTGAGTCATTGATAGCTCAGTGACCTGATTGGTACCCCCATGATGTAATCTGGTTGTCATGACTAGTTGACATGGTAGCCATCTCTAGGCTTCCATGACTGTTGTGACCATAAGCAGGCCAGTAGATTGCCGGTTGCATAGATCAATGCAATATATATGTATAAGCAATCTAATTTTTATTTATAAAAATTCCCTAAGAGGACTAAAAAAAGTAAAAACAAATAAAAAAAGTTTTTAATTTTAGTTTTTAATGTAAAAATCTCCCTAACAAAAACTTTAATTACACCAATTTTATTCATAAAAAAAAAAAAAAAAAAAAAAAGTGAACAGTAAAAAAGAAAGGAAGGCTGGAAGGTTGGTTAAGTACCCACCAGTTTGAGAACTGACAAGTTTTCCCTAGAAGAAGTTAAGTAAATATATGCACTTGGTTCCAGCATCTACCAGAATCAAATACAGTACCGTAAACATTAACAAAAAAAAGAGTACACAGGGACCCTGATACCCAATTCTTTATAGTGCAGGTGCATGGCTTAGCAGCCACACAGTGAGGCTGACAGCACCTACGCTGTCAGTGTCCCTGTGTGTGATCTGTGATGTGTGGCCAAACAAGTTTATGCAAGACTGGGTTCCAAACAATTGGGTAAGAACCAAGCAAGTGGTTGGGTAACAAAACAAAATTTGCTTGAAAATACTGGTTGAGAACCAAATAGTTTGATGGCATAATTGTTGAACTATTAGGCTACATTCACACAGCGTAAATTTTATATCAATCACGACCATTGTTGGCGATTTGCAACAATAGCTGTGATTAATAGAAAATTTACATTGTTCTCCAGCCACACTTTCCATTGTGTGCAATGGTAAATTGGGATGCGGGCGCACATGGATGCGTGCGCATCCCAATTCAATAGAAATTAAGTTTATCCTGGCAGGTGCTGCAGTACCGGTATGGATAATAGAGATGAGCAAACCGGGTTCGGGTTCGAGTCCATCCGAACGATCGGCATTTGATTAGCGGGGGCTGCTGAACTTGGATAAAGCTCTAAGGTTGTCTGGAAAACATGGATACAGCCAATGACTATATCCATGTTTTCCACATAGCCTTAGGGCTTTATCCAAGTTCAGCAGCCACCGCTAATCAAATGCCCAAAGGTCGGGTTCGGATGGACTCGAGCATGCTCAAGGTTCGCTCATCTCTAACGGATAAACTTTACTTACACCAGCCGTTCAGTGACACCGCCGGGTCACGGAACGGACGGTGTATCACATAGTTTGAATGTGGCCTTAAAATGTAACATTATTGATCCTGCAAGGCCACGTAAGCAATAAAGAATTCCAAATTACAGATTTTTGGTGACATCACCTCACTGAAATAAATGGAATAAAAAGTGATCAAAAGTCCCAAAATGGCATCAATGAAAAACACAGATCATGGCACAAAATAAGCGAGCCTTCACACAGCTCTGTATGCAAAAAAGTGACAGTATATGAAAAAAGAGGTTAAAAAAATATTAAAACAGATAAACACACTAAGGGGGACATGTATAATGTGGCGTATCTTTTTTTGTTCGGCGGAAAGAGACGATTTGCGAATATATTATTTGCCTCTACATAAATCTCCGTAGCGCCGGAGATGCGAGGACATTTTTAAGTCCGGAGTAAAAAACGCCGGACTTAATAAATGTCCCCCTAAGTATCCTTGTAATCGTAGTAAACTATGGAATACAGGTACTGTCATTTTTACTGTATGATGGACACAGAAATTTTACCCACAAAATGGCACAATGGCACTATGTTTTTACACTTTTCCCAACGGGTATTTTTCTTACTGGCTTTGTAGCAGCAAAAAATACAACTTGTTTCACAAAAATAAGCCCTAATGTGACTCCTCATGTGTCATGGAAGAGTGAAAAGGTTATAAAAAGAAATTACATCTAAATTTGTGGGTTGGTAAGGGGTTAACAAAATGATTATGGTGTCTTATATAGGATTATTTGAACATCCCGTCACTTCCTGATATACATTCCACTCTTACTTAATTAGGGGGAAAAAACATAGTACAGCTGACTGGTCCATACATTTTAATGTAATGGTAATATGGAAGACTTTACATCAGGAGCTTTGCCATAAATTGCATATACAAATGCTCTTTGCTGTACAGTAAGCTGGCTTAACTGGCAATCTTTGAGATTTGAAGCCATCACTGCCGACATGACAATCCCTGGCCGTTTCATCTTCACAGCTGCACAGTCTAGGAATCAGCCGCGGCCTTCCTTAGAAGCAGACATGGACTGGATGCCAGTTAGGTAATGTCTTTATTAGATACACTTCAATCTTATGTAAGTCGACAAGCATTTAACCCATGAAACCCATCCAGATTTAGATGCACCATAATGTCTACTTCATGTGTATAAATGGGACAGGTGGTGTACAATATGAACCCACATACATATACATTTAGATATTAATTTAAGATGATTGATTATGGTCTGGAATATATTTTTGAGATTGACATTGGAATCCATGATTTCAAATAATTCACTTTACTGCTAAGGCTAGGTTCACACTGCGTTTTCAGCATCCGTTTAACGGATCCGTTTTTTTTAACGTCCAGAAAAATAGGGTAAGCAACATTTTTTGGTCCGTTTTGGTCCGCCAAAAAAAAGGGATCCGTTTTTTTTTATAATGGAAGTCAATGGAAAAACGGATGCACACAAATGAATCCGTTTTTTGCAATCCGTTTTTCATGCGTTTTTTGCAAAAAACGGATGCGTTAAACGGATGCTGAAAACGCAGTGTGAACCTAGCCTAATACAGTCTTCTCTGAGGTCTTGTCAACAGTGGTTCTCATGGAAGGTTTCATATCAAAAAGTTTTCCTTCTTTTACATCCATTTCCCATTAACTGTGTATTCTGTAGCACAATTTTTTTCCCATTTGAAACTGAGACTGAGACTGCTCATTGCTAGGCTTACTGATAGAAGTGGAGGATAGAAAACCCCCTTTTTTTTTAGCAGTATAGAGACCAGGTACAAAATACTGATGAGCAGACACTCACTTCTATTGTCCATCTGGGGGTAAATTTTTAGTGTCCTAAATGCACACTTGATCGCTCAGCACTTGACACCCGCTGCCTGGATAAGTTGAATGTAGACCTAAGGAGTCCTGGAAAACATGGATACGGCCACAAACCGTATCCATGTTTTCCTGTCAGCCATAGATCTTCATCCAACCTCCCCAGGCACAAGTAGTCAAATGAAGAGCGTTCGGCAAGTTTGCGCATCACTATCCACCACCAAAAATATAAACATATTGTATTGGTTAATAGTTTCTGCAACATATGTGAGCTCTGAACCTGTGTAAAGGGTCCCCATTGTCTTGTTCTACACTAAACCTAAAGCTGTTCTCTGAAAACATTATGCCCTTTCTGGTAACTGGTGTTTGACTGTGCTTTTTTACCAGTAAATTTATGTTTACACACAATAGCTCAAAAAATGTTTTTTGAATATGAGTTGAGGAAAAAAATCGCCTGGTAATTTGCATTCAGTAAATGGTTAGCCCATAATTTGGGGCCCTAAAATGAATAAAAAAAATGTTTTCTAATGTTTATGGTTAAAAAAAAAAAATAAAATAAATGTTTTTAACCCCTTAACGACCGCGGGCGTAAGTGTACGCCCCCAAAACCCGTGCCTTAACGCAAACGGGCGTACATTTACGCCCGCGGTTTCCCTGATCGCTGCGTGTACACACGCAGCGATCGGGGAAGATGGCCTGCTATAATGTATAGCAGGCCATCCCTGCTTGTCGGCACGGGGGGTGATTAACCCCTCCCGTGCTGACGATCGCCGCTATTGGCTGATCAATTCAGATCAGCATACGGCGGCGATCTGCAGCTTTCCGGGTCACCGGTGACCCGATGGCCCGGAAAGCAATGGCGGTCGGTGCTGTCCGAGGACGACACCGACCGCCATTACTGTTAAAAGTAACGGTGGCCCCGGTGCCACGTCCCGATCGCCGGGACCGGCCGGCCAGGAGCGGCCGGCCGATCACGGCGATATAACTACCCCGTGAAAGGGTTAAATACCTGCTGTGGACACCTCAGCTAGGTAGCTGAGGTGTCCAGAGCAGGTATTGACCCATACTCACCGGATCCAGCGTCCCGATCGCGTCTTCCGGGTTCCGAACGCGACTTCCGGGTTCCGAACGCGTCATCGTCTTCGTCTTCGTCTTTTTCCGGCGGTCCCCATCGGTAATCATCGGCTCCAGCGTCGTCAAACTTCGGCTTTTTCCGGAATTGGCGTTCTACTGCCCCCTAGCGGCTGATAAGTGTATATAATACACATATCAGTAGCTATAGGGTTGAAGAAAGATTTTTTTTTTTTTTTCCCAATTTTTTTTTTTTTTTTCCCAATTTTTTTTTTTCTATTTTCCGCACCCTATCGCCGCTGAGTGCTGATCAGCATCGCACGTAAGTGCGCCGCTGATCAGCAACTCCTCCTTTTTGGCGTAGAGTGTTTTTTTCCTATATCCTACAGCCACGGTCTGCTTATAAGTGCCGCCCATAAGTGCGGCATTTATCAGCAACTCCTTTCTTGGCGTAGTTTTTTTTTTATACTTAATGTTAAAAAAACATGTAAAAAACACCATTACACTACACGGAATAAAGTTTTACACTACACCACTACATACCCCATATACCAATCCCCGTATAAAGATGACCCCCAGGGTGTTTTCGGTGTCGGACGCATACGCTATTATTGCCTCCGACACCGAAACAGCCAGTGAGGATGAATGGGGGGGTCCTTTGTTCCTCCATGGGGTCACTTGTGGGGGGTTTCTACTGCCCTGGCAGCACAGGAGCTTTGTAATTGCGACATGGCCTCCATCCTCCATTCCAGCCTCTAAATGGCGCTCTGTCCCTTTGGTGGCTTGCCCTGTGCCCATATGGCACATTATGTCCACATGTGGGGTATTTTCGTAATCACGCTTTGTGTTTATTTTCTTTTTTAACCCCTTGTGGAAATGGAAAAAAATCAAGGCTAGACCAACATTTGGTGTAATTTGTTTTAAATTTTTACTCTAAATCATTAATCTTGTCTTGATTTTTTCATTTTCACAAGGGGCTAAAAAATAAAAAAAACACAAAATTTGTAGAGCAATTTCCCCTGAGTACGGAAATACCCCACATGTGGACATAAAGCACCATGTGGGTGCAGGGTAAGCCTCCAAAGGGAAGGAGCGCCATTTGGTTTTTTGAGGCTGGATTTGGCTGGAATGAATTTCGAGGGGCCATGTTGCATTTAAAAGGCCCCTGTGTTGCCAAGACAGTTGAAACCCCCCACAAGTGACCCCATTATGGAAACTACACCCCTCAGGGAATGTAACAAGGGGTGTAGTGAGCATATGGACCCCACTGGTGACGGGCACAAATATGGAACAATGTGGCGTGAAAATGAAATATTACATTTTTTACACTATAATGTTGGTCTAGCCTTGAATTTATTATTTTCACAAGGGGTAAAAAGAGAAAAAAACACACAAAATGTTTAGAGCAATTTCCCCCGAGTCCGTAAATACCCCACATGTGGACATAAAGCGCCATGTGGGCGCAGGGCAAGCCTCCGAAGGGAAGCAGCGCCATTTGGATTTTGGAGGTTGGATTGGGCTAGAATGGATGATGAACGCCATGTCGCATTTATAGAGCCCTTGTGCTGCCAAGACAGTGGAAACCCCCCACAAGTGACCCCATTCTGGAAACTGCACCCCTCAAGGAATCTAACAAGGGGTGCAATGAGGATATGGACCCCTTGATGACGGGCACATTTTTGCCGTGAAAGTGAAAAAATGAAATTTTTCACTTTCACGTCACATTGTTCCACATTTGTGCCCGTCACCAGTGGGGTCCATATGCTCACTGCACCCCTTGTTAGATTCCTTGAGGGGTGTAGTTTCCAGAATGGGGTCACTTGTGGGGGGTTTCCAGTGTTTTGGCAGCACGAGGGCTCTGTAAATGCGACGTGGCCCTTGAAATCCGTTCCAGTAAAATCCAGCTTCCAAAAGCCAATTGGCGCTCCTTCCCTTTGGAGGCTCGTCCTGCGCCCGCTTGACACTTTATGTCCATATGTGGGGTATTTCCGTACTCGGGAGAAACTGCGCTACATGTTTTGTGTTTTTTTTTTTCCTTTTATCCCTTTGTGAAAATGAAAAATTGAAGTCTAGAACAACGTTTTAGTGTAAAAAATACTTTTGTCTTTTTTCACGCCATATTGTTGGGAAAATCTGTGAAGCACCTGTGGGGTCCAGATGCTCACCGCACCCCTTGTTACATTCCTTGAGGGGTGTAGTTTTCTGAATGGTGTCCCTTTAGTGGTGTTTTTTAGGTTTTGGCACCCTAGAGCCTCTGCCAACCTGAAGTGGTACAGTCAGAAATGACCAAATATAACGGAGCCATTGAAATGCACTAGGCGCTCCCTTATATCTGAGGCTTGTGGTTGCGTCAAATAGCGCAATAGGGTCACATATGGGGTATTTCTATAAACTGCAGAAACGGGGCAAAAAATATTGGGGTGCATTTCTCTGGTAATAAGTTTATAATTATGAAAAATATTGGATTACAATAAAATCTCTGCACAGAAAATTAAAATTTTCAAATTTCTTACACACTTAGCTTTTATTTCTGTGACTCCCCTAAAGGGTTAAAAAACTTTCTGGATCTGCTTTTGCAGAGTTTGGGGGGTGCAGTTTCTGAAATGGGGTGCTTTTTGGGGCTTTCTAACATACAGGCCCCTCAAATACACTTTAAACCTGAACAGGTCCCTAAAAATATCTGATTTTGAAATTTTACTGAAAATTTGGAAATTTGCTGCTAATGTTTTACGCTTTCTATTGTCTAAAAAAAATGAAATATAGTTTAATAAATGCTGCCAACATAAAGTAGACATGTTGCTAATGCTATTTAATATATAATTTATGTGGCATAACCATTTTCTGTATAAGCAGAAAAGGTTTAAAGTTGGAAAAATGCATTTTTTTACAATTTTTCACGTTATTTTGTTTTTTTTCATAAAGATTCGTTATAAGTATCGACTCCAATTTACAAGAAATGTGAAGTACAATATGTCACGAGAAAACAATCTCAGAATCAGCCGGATAGGTAAAAGCATCCCGAAGTTATTAATGAATAAAGTGACACAGGTCATATTCATAAAATTTGCTCCGGTCCTTAAGGCCATTTTAGGCCCGGTCCTTAAGGGGTTAATATTTTTTTGACACTTTCTTTTTTTTACACCAGTTTTTGCAAAGAATGGCAAAAAATGGCTGAAATTCTCATCTGTGTTTTTACACAAGAAAAATCAGCTTTTTGGGTTTGAAAATATAGTCCAAGGCTATGTTCCCACACAGTATTTTTGCTTAGTATTTTGGTCAGTATTTTGCAACCAAAACCAGGAGTGGATTAAAAAGAAAAAGGCTATGTTCGCACACAGTATTTTTGCTCAGTATTTTGGTCAGTATTTTGCAACCAAAACCAGGAATGGATTAAAAAGAAAAAGGCTATGTTCGCACACAGTATTTTTGCTCAGTATTTTGGTCAGTATTTTGCAACCAAAACCAGGAATGGATTAAAAAGAAAAAGGCTATGTTCGCACAATGTTCAAAATGGACGTCATTTAATGAAAAAAATGGGCATCATTTCAAAACAACAGCCATGGTTTTAAAACAATGGCAATTATTTGCCATTAAATGGCGGCCATCCACTAAGTTTCAACGGTGTGTGAACATAGCCTTTATGTGTTTTCTATCCACTCCTGGTTTTGGTTGCCAAATACTGATCAAAATACTGAGCAAAAATCCTGTGTGGGAACATAGCCTTATTTTGTGTTTACTCTACCTGATAGTATTTTACAATATATATATGCATTAAACAATGCACTCATACCATAACACTTCACATTTACTTCTGTGTATTGCTCCTGTATACGCATAGTGTAACTTTCTGCTTTGTAACTCTTTTAAACCTTAGCACCTTGATATAAAGCCCCTCGTGACTACAGGTATTAGGTGAACTGAGTGTTTCTATGCCAATAAATAAGTGAATACAATAGGCAGCCAAATTGTACAAAGTCTTGGCTCAGCAATGCAGTAAACAGGTGCTTAGCATTATGATCTTTTACTAAGCCTCAAAATGTGAGGGACAAACATGAGGTCTACATATTTCTATGGATCTTGTTTTCAAGAAGATTTTTTTGGATCCTATTGTTATATCAAAATGTTGTCACTGTCCGGATATTTTTTGGTCTGTACTAATAACTATAGAGACTTTTTTTATTGATTATGTTGAATGATCCTTAGATGGTTCTGGAAACCCATTGAAGTCAGCGGCGATCCTATTACATGGAGTGATGCTCTGCAGACCGTCATTGACGTAATCGTGATCTTTCAGCATATTGAAAGACCACAATCAGCTGCCGTGTATGTCGACCTATTGTTGCCTTTCAATATACGCCATTACACTAAACGATTGTAGGCCTGAATAGCCGGTAATCATCCAAGTAAGGCCGATAATGGTTTGGTATAATAGGGCTTAGGTCTGGCTTCCTCTACATATTTTATACTGAGGGTAGCTGTATGGGACTGAGCTATGCCATAATAATTGAAGGAGCTCCTATTAATGCAATGTTTTTGCAATCCTTTTTGGCAGGCTATGGGGGTAGAAGGTCGATGAGGTCATGTGATGCCTCCATAGGTCTTTGATGTCACAGAGTTCTAAAGAAAAATTGTTATGTTTGTGAAAGCAATGTTCTGATGAAATGCCGACCACTACACAGACATATTGTATTGCAGCAAGTCTGTTTTGTTTCCTATGCTGAATGAATAGTAAATGGGAAATTGGACGGCAACGCACACAAAGCATAGATTAACAGCCATAATTGGGTAAAATATCGCATCACCTGCTTTTGAAAAATACGGCCGTTTATTTTTAGCTGTTCTCAAATTGTTTTATTTTTGGGCCGCGTTCACATAATGTACTTTTTGGTTAAACAACTGCCGTTGTTGCAAGTTTGCTACAACTGCCATTGCTTAATCACATCGGCTGATAGCATTAACCCCTATGCAATAACAGCTGGAGTGTATACACACTGTATACACTCCGGCCGGGATTCCATACAGCTGCACCTAAAACTGACATGTCAGTTTTGTGCGGCCGCTATTCATTGAACAGCAGCCGCACGAAATAGACTCCAGCCGCCCTTTACATTGCCTGCTATGGCTAATTGGAGTGCAGGCACTGAATGTGCCTGTATTCCAATTAAAAAGAAGTGATGTTAACCTGGCCAGTACTGCACTACCGGCCAGGTTGAACATCTCAGACAGTGGTCGTTCTGTGACACAGAACGGCTGCTGTTTTACCACGTCTGAATATGGCCTCACTCAAAATAGTTTTAGGGCTTTATTCCACCGGACGATTATCGTTCAGATTATTGTTAAATCTTTAGAATCTAAACGATAATAGTTCGGTTGAAATGCAGTTAACGTTTAACGACCGAACGAGAAGTCGTTGATCGCTTTATAAGACCTGGACCTATTTTTATCGTTGCTCGTTTGCAAATCGTTCGCATTGAATGAGACATCGTTTGGTCGTTCACAATAGATACGAACGCAATAGCGAAGAAATAGCGAAGAAAAAAACGATCGCAATTACAACCATAAGTAACGATTATCGTTCCATGGAAATTTCGCAATAGCGGTCGTTTGAGATTGTTAATCGTTAACGATTATGCAAACGATAATCGTCCGGTGGAATAGGGCCCTTACTCTGAGTGTTTACTGTGTGTGACTATAGCCCAACTGTGTTTTAGCGAGAAATGGTGTGTTTAGCGAGCAACATGGCTGAGTGGTTAGCACTGTAGTCTTGCAGCACTAGGGTCCTGGATTCAAATCCCACCAATATCTGCAAAGAGTGTGTATATTCTCTCTGTGTTTATGTGGGTTTCCCCCTACCCCCAAAACATACAGATAGGCAAGTTTAGATTGTGAGCCCTAATAGGGACAGGGACCATAATTGAAAAAATTATGTAAAGTGCTGCGGAATCAGTTGGTGCTATACAAATTAAAACATTATTATATAACAAAAAAACTGAAAAATCCTGCCTTTCTAGGCTACTTTAATCCTGTCTTATGTCGTGTAATTTGTATGTACATGCAGCTGAGGAAAGGACAACACAGCAGGTATCTTCTGTAGCTTCCATCTTTGCCTGAAATGAACAGATTGCTTGGATATAAGTAGAGTTGCAGTCACCTTTTCCATTCTAGGACAAAGCTGAGCGAGTAAAATAGAACCCCATAGTTCATAGACAGTCTCCTATTTTAACTTGTCATAGAAATAGATGCAAATATACAGTAAAGATGACTCTCCGAGCTTTGTAATAGAGCAGAAGGTTTATAATCCTCATGACATGAATTGATGCTGTTCTATAAACCATTAAGCTGGATTCACAAATACCGTTTTGATGCAGTATTTGATGCAGTCTTTGCAGCTAAACTTAAGGGTAGATTTGAGAAGCATTATGTATTTTTTTTATAATTTTTCTTTATGATATTCTCCTTGCTTTTGATAAATCCGGTACTGGCTGGCTCCGTGGAGCTGATGTCTGCTGGTAATCACTGACATCAGAGATCAATCTGATGCTGGTCATTTACCTGTTTCTGCTGTTCTGCTAGTCCTTGGTGCCTGCTGTAACTGCTTGGCTAATACAGTCTGCATATGGCAGTCTGTACAGGCAGAGCACATTTAATAGATCAATGCAATGGATATGCATTGAATTTATCAATATACGCAATCGTATGATTGCCTATAAATTTCCCTTTTTCCATTTTCCAAATAAAAAGTGTAAACAAAAAACTAATCTTCATCAATTAATCATAGCATTCCTAATTCTGCATGGTTGTCAGAGTAAATAAAAAAATAAAAAAAGATTAAAAAGTCTGATCTACATGGAAGTGTTACCAATAAAATACAGATCATAATGCAAACAATGAGCCCTCACACAGATCTGCTGACAAAAAATGGCTAAAAATGGCTGGGCCCCATAGCAAACTTTTGATTGCTCTCCCCCCACCCCCCACCCCCCGCCCCCAAATTGCAGGCCATTTAACAGGCCCCTTACCTACGTAAATAAGCCAATTTTTTCATGCATAATAACATATAATTATATACATTAGTCATTCAGCTACCAAATAACTAGTATATAAAGAGCAAATTTTGTGACCATACATGTTACTGCCATACTGTTACTGACCAATAACACCAGTATACAAGGAGCAGATATGACCACACAATGACTACTACTATTACCACCATACTGTTACTGACCAAATCCAGCATACTAAGACCAATAATACCAACAGAGAGACAAAAAGACCAATATTACCGCAAGATAATTACTAATACTATCACATACTAACTAATGACCACTACTGAATAAAATCCACTATATAGAGACCAATAACACCTCATACAATGCAATTACATCCAGTAACTTATAGGGGATGTTTTCTCTGGCTCATGGGGGCGTCTTCTCTGAGTGAGTCTCAGGGAGATTCTTCTCTGATTGGAGTCGCTCACATTTTCTTTTCTTTTACATCATGAGGTCTTCTCCCTGTCATTACTTATTTCCATATCTGTCTGACAAACATTTTAGGCACCTCATTTATGCAACATCATCATCCTCTACATTTGTATTGCCTCCTCTGTGCCCTCATATAGTGGTTAGGTCCCTTTGTCTCCATATAGTTGTTAGACCCTTCTGTGTTCTCTATATAGTAGTTAGGCCACTCTGTCTCTCCATGTACTAGTTAGGCCTCTTTCTGCCCCCATATAGTAGTAAAGCCTCTCTGTGCATATATAGAACAGTTATTTCTTATGTACAGGTAGGCCCCATTTATAGAAATCCCCCAGATCCCCCCCCCCCAGCTAGCTCTCTGCTAGATAGCTGTAGGTAACTTCCCCCCCCACACACACACCAGTATATAGTACTCCCCATTTAAGCATCTCCCTGATAGTTTGGACTCCCCACCTCCAGTAGGCATCCCCCATAGGTAAACTCCCCTGGTAGTTAGTGCCCTCCCAGTATGTAGTATTCCCCAAAGCAATAGGCATCCCACTGTAAGGAATCCCCCCTGTCCCCCTGTAAGTTAACCCTACTCCCAGTATATAGCATCTATTAGGCATCTGCCCAAGTATCCTCCCGCCAGTGATTCAGGTTCAGTCTCATTCATTGTATACATCAAGTCCTGCTGGAAGCTGAGAAGAGGATACAATTGTATCTAGGCCAGTGTTTCTCCTGGAGCCTCACCTAAGGCCCCGTTCCCACTGAGGAAAGGTAGCGGAATTCCGCGACGGAATTGTCCGCTGCGGAATGCCGTTAGCCTCCCGCTCATAATGGGAGTCTATGGGAGGCGCGCGCTCCTGCCCTGTCCGCGCTGAAGAATGAACATGTTCCGCTACCTTTCCTCAGTGGGAACGGGGCCTAACAGAGCAAAGTGATGCCTAGGCCTGACCAGACTGACCGAGAGGATGCTGGGGTCTCACCATCTGTGGTGGAAGTCCATTTAAAAAAAGTACTAACTATTGCTCAGTCTGCCATTCGTTTCCTAAACTCTGGATAACATCAACATAGGAACAACATGAGTCAATACTGTTCTCAAACCAGAGATTGTTGCAGCCAGGGAAAGGACTGTGCATCTTATAGTCACTTTTGTGAATGCTGTGCCTCACCAACAACTAGGAGGTGTGACCTGCCTTACAGTTTGAGGAGCACTGCTGTAGGCAATGCTCTGTGAGCTCAACAGCCTGGACTCTATACTGATACATTGTACATATCTAGCCCTAGCCCTTAGCTAAGAAGTGGAGACAATTGTATCTAACCTTAACAATGCTCTGTGTAATCCACAGGTATAATAAGATGCTGTAAGTGTATTAAAAGGCACAAACCTCTTCATAACATTACTGCCTCTGTGGCTGAAACTGAATTATACCCCGTCGGGGAGATTTATGAGAACCTGTGCAGAGGAGCAGGGGAACAGTTGCCCAAAGCAACCAATCAGATCGCTTCTTTCATTTTTTAAAAAGGCCTTTGAGAATAAAGTAAAGTCTGACTGGTTGCTATGGGCAACTGTTTCCCTGCTCCTCTGCACAAGTTTTCATAAATCACCCCCCAATGTTTATTCCCACTGCAACTGTACTTTCATTGTTGGTATTAATTACAGAAAACATGTCAGACCACGCCTCCTTCTGCTAAGCCCCTCCCACTCCCTATGTTCTGCATTTCACTAAGATAATACACAGAGCAGCAGTTATGATGACATCACAGAGCAGATGACATCACCACTAACACTGAATGTAAACAGCTGCAATCCTGAGCCTGGAGTCACTGGAGCCTGACAGCTTGTAGAGTCCAGGTATATAGCTCTTCCCTCTTCCCTGCTGAGACCTCATCACACATCATGTAGCCAGGAGGGGGGATACTAGAATTTATGCCAAAAAATGTAAACTAAGGAGGAGATTTATCAAACATGGTGTAAAGTGAAACTGACTCAGTTGCCCCTAGCAACCAATCAGATTCCACCTTTCATTTTCCAAAGTGTCTGTGAGGGATGAAAAATGGAATCTGATTGGTTGCTAGGGGCAACTGAGACAGTTTTGATAAATCTCCCCCTAAAACTTTAATAAAACTTTCTGGATCTGAGCAATATGTGCAGGGATTACACCATGTGTGAACCTGGCCTTACAGGAGTTATCCCTCCTCTGAGTAAGGTTTCTCTATCAGTCAGTTGTTATAGGGGTGGGGGCGCTGCTGCCTCCTCAGGACACATGTGGTATTACAGGGCCTCTTAGGGATGACTGGCTATGTAATACACACAGGCTGATGCTTGCAGCTCCTTCCCTCTCTGGCTCATATATAGGGATCACAGCTGCGCTCTCTCTATGACATCCATCAGGCTCCATTGTTGGGTGGTTTGTACCATTATGCTTTGTTAGCATTGTATAACATAAATCTAATAGCAAAACGGCTATAATTCTCTCTTATCAGCTCTTTCTGGTCCTGTTAGATCTGGGGGTGACTGACAACATTTCTTATGTCGTCTTATAGTAAGATACTTCTTGTTGCCCATAGCAACCAGTCCCAGCTCAGCTTCCCAATAATAATAATGAGCTTTGGTTGCTATGGGCAACAAGGGACATTCCTATTATAACACTGCTAGATAGAGTATACTACATTACATCATAATACTTATGACATCATAGACACCATATGACATCACAATTGTTATAGAGTATAGAAATCTCTAAACCTGAACCTTGTTTTATTACTTCACAGATTGAAGAGGATGAGTCCGGACATGAAGCTGTGTGAGGAGCAGGACATATGTTGGGTATTAGAGTGTAAGCTCTTTGGAGCTTCTCATGTACATTGAGTGTACGCGCTCAGGCGGGTGGTGCAGCTAGTGCGTGTGGTGAGAATGTTGGCGGTGTGTGGGCCCTGGTGGGAATGTGGCCGCAGGAGCCCCGCGTCTGGCTGTCCATAGAGCGTACGCCTCCTGGTTAATGGCAGTGTGTCTGGTTGGTTAGACTCTACGCGTCCACGAGCGGTGCACCTGATGTACATAGAGAATAAGCTCTGAGGAGAAGGACATGTATTGTACAGTATATCATAGTGTGCAGGGCATGTACTGTATATTAGAGTGTAAGCTCTTAGGAGCAGGGCATGTATTGTATATTAAGGCTTTGTTCACACAACGTATGAGACCGGCCGTTCCGTGACCCCGGACGGGTCACGGAACGGCCGGTCTCTGGCCGGATCATCTCGGCCGGTACCCAAGTACCGGCCGGTTGATCTTTCCGGCCACAGAGCTCTGATGCGAGCGCATCAGCGCGCGCCCGCATCAGCGCGCGCCCGCATCAGAGCGCGCCCGCATCAGAGCTTACCATAGCCCACAGTGAAGCAAGCTGCCGGAGCCGCTCGCTTCACTGTGTGAACTGACAGGGCTTTCTGCGGCCGGAACTCACTGAATTCCCGCTGCAGAAACCTGACATGTCAGTTTTTTGCGGCCCCGTATGGGATCCTGGCCGGAGCATATACGATGTGTGTACGCTCCGGACGGGATCCCATAGCTTAATAGGCTGTGTTCCGCTGCACAACATAGCCTAAGAGTGTAAGCTCTTGGGAGCAGGGTATGTATTGTGTATTTTGATTTAATGTATTTCTCTCCTTCCCTCCCCCTTTCTCTCTATACAGGAACATGCAGCAGGCCAAATGAATCCAGGGAGATATCCGATCGCCACTTGTGGGGTCAGGAAGGAATTTTTTCCTCCCCTGAGGTATAACTCTCCGGGGGGTTGTTTCGCCTTCCTCTGGATCTTTAGGTTCAGTGGCTCTTAATTCAGGATAATGTTGGATGGCTGTGAATGACTGCGGCGAGTTTTGTGGTCCCCACCAGACCTGACCTGAGAGTCACTGTGACCATGTTTAGTGCAATAAAGGCCGGTAATGTTTCATTACAATGTTGCAATAAAAAAAATTTAAACTTATGTTGGGTCCAATCTGTTTTATGTGAAATTCTCCTTACTTGGTGATGGGTGCCGCTCAAAGTGTAATAGACTGCACTATTGTGTATCACAAAGAAATTGTATGTCAACACGAAACGGTATATGGTGAGATCCCTTTTTGATGATGTTCTGACATATACCCATGGTTTGCAGCCACAATGTGTTGCGATCAGCCCCCTTATCTATTGCACAGGATTAGTATTATGTAAATGTACTGTCAGGGGGATATGCTCTCATGGGTAAATTGCCAGGATGCAGAACACAACAGCCCAAGATGGCAGACACAACTGGTTAAAAAGGAAGAAGGAACAAAGATTCTTATTAGGGGACACCAAGAGCAAATCACTCAACATATGTGAGTACCTTGAGCATCGGTTTTGGTGCTCACCCACTATGAACCCAAGAAGATTTGGGAATCTGTCTGGTCGGTCAGATGCTTAGTCTAAGGTTATGTGCACACGGAGCAAAAGTGGCCTCCCATAGACTGTCATTATGAAAGGGAGGCTGGCAGAATTCCGACACTTTTGCTCCGTGTGCTCGTAGCCTAAGCCTAGACAGAATGTACAGTATACATAGTCACATCCACACTGTTCAAACATTGATGGCTCGCCTACTCTGATACATTGTAGCAAACCTTAAGGTGCAGGGGCCTAACTAGAAATGGCTGGGTCCCACAGCAAATTTTTGATTGCCCCCCCTTCCCGACTGACCACTAAGCCGTCAAGTGTAGTTTTAACTTCATGTGCTGCAAATGATGACAGCTCAGGGGGGGGCCCAGTGTATTGCAGGAGTAGGCCACAGGGCCCCCTGATGCGATGGGCCCCATAGCAGCTGCTATGGCTGCTACAGTGGTAGTTACGCCCCTGATTCAAGCACTTTCTGGGATTCGGCATTAGTAGTGATTAAAAAAATGTGACATGGCCAGTGCAAATCCATGGAAGAAATCCAAAGCTCTGACCTGGATTTCTACCACAGATTCTCTTACAAATCTGCAATGGATTTTTCCAGTGGTCTCTGCTCTGATCTTTGTGTATAATAAGTGTAGAAGCTGTACAAATATCAGTGCACCCAATAGGAAGCAGAGGGGGCATGAAATGGCTTATATGCTAATAGACCAAACCTGCATCCCATCATCTTTCAAGAATAAAACAGATGTCCTGGTTTTGAATGAATAAAGATTGAGAGGGCTGGAGGAAAATCGGCTCACCTTTACACAATATCATTTACGTTACATGCAGCGTCTGGACAATGCGAAGTATTTTTTTCGTATTGCTTTATGCTTTAAAGGTCTAATACCTTTTTGACAGGTTGTCTATGTATACCTCCAATGTACACAGTGTAAACCCAGCCAAAGGCAACATGTGTTCTTGAACTGGGTGTCCATGTTAGGTATCTTTTCAGATTTTGACTAGTTATTTAAAGGCTCTCTCCACCAGAATCTCAAAATGGGTTAGTATGTTGCTTTCTCCCATATTTCACATTTTAGTGGACATTCTTGTCAGTACTTCTAGACATGGGTTTACTCACTTAAATTTATGCTGTCCTATCTAAGGTAGCATAAAATAGTGACAGAGAAGCTGAACAGAAAAAAGTATCACTTACGTTGTTCTGTGCAGCTGATTCAGAGATACCCTCCTAAATAACATGGGCAATAAGTAGTCCTCTCCATTATGTGCATGAGCCCAGTAGTCCTGGACATTCATTAGAAGCAGAAAACTCCGCCCACCAGATGCTGATTGGCAATTATCTATCTATTCAATGTATAGGCAGTCACCTGTCAATCAGCAGGTGGGGGGAGGTGTGTGGCATGAATCTCATTCTCCTGCATATTAGGAGAACAGTCAAATAGACAGCCGAGAGTAATAGAACACTGATCTCATTGATCTATGCAGTATATCTATACTGCATAGATCTCAATGAGGGATCAGAGTAGTTATACTAGAAGTCTGCCAGGGGACTTCTAGTATGTGTGTAAAAAAAAATTATTAATAAAAAATCCCCTCCCCTAATAAAAGTTTTAATCACCCCCCCTTTCCCCATTTTACAAAAAAATAAATAAAATAAACATATTTGGTATCGCCGCATGTGTAATTGCCCAAACTATTAATTTATTTCATTCCTGATCTCGCACGGTAAATGGCGTAAGTGCAAAAAAATTCCAAAGTGCAAAATTGTACATTTTTAGTCGCATCCAATAAAAATCGATCAAAAAGTCGCATATGTGCAATCAAAGTACCGATAGAAAGTACACATCATGGCGCAAAAAATTACCCAATAGACCAAAGGATAAAAGCGCTATAAGCATGGTAATAAAGCAATTTTAAGGAACATTTATTTTTTAAAAAAGGTTTTAATTTTTTAAAAGCCATCAAATAAAATAAAAGTTACACAAGTTACACATCGTTGCAATCGTAACAACTTGAGGAACATGTTTAACAAGTCAGTTTTACCCTAGGACAAATGGCGTAAACACAAAACCTCACCAATTAAAAAAATTTGTTTTTTTTCAATTTCACCACATATTTTTTTTTTTTTCTGGTTTCGCAGTGTACTTTATGCAAAAATTAAGCCTGCCATTGCAAAGTACAATTGGTGGCGCAAAAAATAAGGGCTCATGTGGGTCTCTAGGTGAAAAAAATGCAACTGCTATGGCCTTTTAAGCACAAGGAGGAAAAATCGAAAGCGCAAAAATGGAAATTGTCCCGGTCCTTAAGGGGTTAAAGAGACACTGTCAGAGAGACATGACAAAGGTTGTTATTGGTTGGTGTCCGAGTATTCAAACTGCTACCAATTGGTGGAAAAATATATCAGTTGCAATCAGCACAGTCCACTCCTGGCTCTGTGTCATGTGTGAGGATAGCCACATAATGTAAGGGGCACGTCCCTTCACACGGACACAGAACAGGGGAGCGGAATGCCCATTTTTTTTGATCGGTCAGGGTCTCAACATTTTTTGTGTTTGAGTGTCTGTATAAAAAATCATTTAAGGGTTCAAACCCACTTGCCGGATCTGCAGCGAGTCTCCTCGCTGCGTTTCTGCAGCGAAACTCACTGCAGATCCCGGCTCTATACTTTCAATAGCAGAGAAACTCGCAGCAGGGATGTACATCCCTGCTGCGATTTTGTCTGCAGCCCGCCCCATTTACCGCCCAGCCGCCGGACATTATACATTACCAGGTCCCCGCTCCTGCTTGCTTCGGGGCAGGAGCGGGGACCCGGTAATGTATAGCCTGGCCGCCCCCCTACTGCCCCGATCGTATGCTCAGCAGCACTAATCGCCCCCCGCAGCCCCCGGCCGCATGATATCCCCCAGCCCCGGCTGCACGATCGGAGATGCAGGGGAGCGATCAGTGCTGGGGGGGGCCCGTCGTGTGGCCGGGGGCTGCAGGGGATCGTGCGGCCGGGGGCTGTGGGGGATCGTGCGGCCGGGGGCTGCGGGGGGTGATCAGTGCTGCTGAGGATACGATCGTGCGGCCAGGCTATACATTACCGGGTCCCCGCTCCTGCCACGAAGCAAGCAGGAGCGGGGACCCGGTAATGTTTAATCTCCAGCGGCCGGGGGGTTAATGGGACGGGCTGCAGACAAAATTGGGATGTACATCCCTGCTGCGAGTTTCTCTGCTATTGAAAGTATAGAGCCGGGATCTGCAGTGAGTCTCGCTGCAAAAACGCAGTGAGGAGACTCGCTGCAGATCCGGCAAGTGGGTTTGAACCCTTAATGTAAGTTTCACTTTAAAAACACCTGTTTAGGGCACATAGGGGGAGATTTATTAAAGGGTGTAAATATACACCTGGTGTAACCTGACCACAGCAACCAATCACAGCTCAGCCTTCAGCTCTGGTAAAATATAAGAGGAGCTGTGATTGGTTGCTGTGGGCAGTTTACACCAGGTGATTATTTACACCCTGTCATAAATTCCCCCCATAAAGTATATGTACCTATCTCTAGTGAATGGCAAATAACAGAGAATTCTTAGTTCTGTAGGTGAAATTTAATAACTAATTTTCTATAGGATGAGTTAAATTCTGAAACTATGAAAGTTAAATATTTTATCAAATCGAAGCCTTGCTGCTTTTTCCACATTTTATTTCCAAGGCTGAATATAATCATTTCTATTCTTAACATGTGAGAAGACATATAATGTCTCTGCTACTGCAACCTGCAATGGATCTTCCAGTAATAAAGGCAGCCATTTATAGATAGATCAATAACATTAGCAGCCATACGAGGGATTTCCCAAACCCTTGGCTTTCCACAGCTAATTCATCTCAATCCATTATGCATCATTTTAGGAAACAAATTCACTAGATATTCACTTAAACTGAGCTATAATACCAGGCCAATTGCAATTTTATTTTTAATACATAATCATGGGGGCATCCATCTCATCTGATCAGGTTATAACAACATTAATGATACACAAGAAACAGCTCTACACCCTTTGTATAGTACACATTTATAAGCATGCTCTATTACCTCTGATCCAGGGGCGTAACTAGAAATGGCTGGACCCCATAGCAAACTTTTGATTGCCCCCCCCCCCCCCCCGACTGACCACTAAACGGTCAAGTGAAGTCATAACTACATAACTGCTAGCTCTGGTCAGGAGTGCTTGCAGTTAAAGAGACATTTGCCAAACCCAGTAGACCAGCAGGGCCACCCGATGCTGCAAATGATGACGGCTCCGGGGGCCCAGTGTATTGCAGGAGCAGGCCATGGGGCCCCCTGATGCGGCGGGCCCCATAGCAGCCGCTATGGCTGCTATAGTGGTAGTTACGCCCCTGCTCTGATCTGTGCAGAGGTCATTCTACAGGGGAGAAGAAGCTGAACTTTCCTTATTCTTTTTTATCTACCAGTATTACCTTTCTCTGTAATGCTGTACAAGTCACTTTACAGCAGCCTCCTCCTTATCATAACAGACAGAAGAGAAAGTCTCATGTGAATATTATGCAAAACTGAAAATTGCAACACTGAAAATAGACAGTTAGGGTATGTTCACATGTACCGGATCCGCAGCTGACTTCTTGCTGCGAATTCGCAGCAAGATCCGCTGCATATCCCTGCCCAGTAAACTCTATGGGCAGACAAACTAGCAGCAGGATGCACATCCTGCTGCGAGTTTTTCCGCAGCCCACTTCTTTAACCCCCCCGCCGCAGGAGCCTATGCACCTGGTGCCCGCTCCGGCTTGCTTCGGGGGTTCTCAGCACGTCCCGCTCGGTCAATCAGTGCACTGCCCCGACGTGAAGACACCGGGAGCCCCTGAAGCAAGCCGGTGCGGGGACCAGGTGAAGTATAGGCTCCGGCTGTGGGGGGGGGGGGGGTTAACGGGGCAGGCGGCTGACAAACTCGCAGCGGGATGTGCATCCTGCTGAGAGTTTGTCTGCCCATAGAGCTTACTGGGCGGGGATCCGCAGCGGGTCTCGCTGCGAATTCGCATCGAGAAATCCGCTGCGGATCCGGTACTTGTGAATGTGAAAAATGAAAATTGCCAAAAATTCTTTAAAATGTTTTAAACAATAGATAATTTTCTAAGGATACATTTCCTTTAAGGGCACCTTCACATGTACTGTATAGCAGCGGTGATTGACTGAGTGGGATGTCACTGAGCGGGGGACCCAGGTGAGTATTGGGGGCAGTGTGCACAGGCGTGTGCTTTATTGTTTTTTTTAACATCACAGCAGCAAGATATCGTAGATATACAAGCCTATAAAAATTCACAGCGAAAATGGAGTGTCATAGGTTTTAATGGTAATTACTATCGCAGCGGATTTCCCAGCGAGAAATTTCCAGCATGAAAGAACATATTACTGTAGGATCAGACTTATATAGGGTTTCTTATATGTTACTATGGTGGAACATAGGTCTGCAAAGGGTTGTAGAATAAAAATAATATATTTTTTTAAAAGAACTATTTTCATTTTTTATTTGATTTTATTTATTTTTTTCATATTAGATGAAAATAGCCTTTCAGTGCTGTTTTGTTTTTATTATGGATATTGATTGTTATGCCTATTATGACTGTAGATCATGAAAAATTTGTACTCCTTATCTTAGTATATGAATTTTTTTTTTTTTTGCATCACAATAACATACAAAGGCATTAGTGATGCACATCTCAGGATCTTACTGTGACATTCTAGAAGGATCTAATTGTCTCCCAGTATCTCAATACTATCATGTACCATATACTATAGCTATAGTATATATAATGACTTGCAGGTCTCTATGTATAACTGTGAGGGAACCCTCCACTTAAGAATCAGCATTTGTTGCAGATAGATAACAATGCATGGATACATTAAGAGACATTTAGCTAAATTATTTATAAGACCAGACAGTAGATGATCCCCAGACAGACGCAGAATAAAGGGAGCTTCATGCTTCAACTGATGAACAATTTATGAAAAACTACCAATTACCAGTAATGAAGACGGATTATCTATCCATTGCTTTCCTAGAAAGCTTTGAAAAGAGACTTTTATGCTAGGACGCCATTACTGCGATTGACAAAGTTGCACGTTGAACATCATTGCTTTAATACTTGTATTGATTACGTAAAGAAAAGTTTGCTTCATGCGCATAGTTTTCTTCTCTCAAATTATAATAGTTGTCTGATCAAGAAAATTTAATTTAATGGAGATTGAAGTCATTCTACTGATCAACTGAGCCCTGTTCGTCCAGCTTTAGAAATGTCTGGTCGGCTGTAATCTCTGTGGCCATACACCTTTAATAACTGTCGGCTAAACTATTTCTCTGTGTCAGGCTGGGGAGACACGGACAAGACAGTGCACCCTGAAACTTGCCCCAACCTATGTTCCCTGCCTACTTGCCACGGACGACCCTAAACGGTCGCGGACAACCAGGGGCGGTCTTGGCATTTCTGGGGCCCCAAGCAAAATTATGTCTGGGGCCCCCCCTCGACACGCGTTCCAAAACAATAGACCGCTGTGTGTTGCCCCCAGTAGTATATACCCCTTGTGCGCTACCGCCAGTAATATATACTCCTTGTGTGCTGCCCCCAATAGTATATACCCCTTGTGTCCTGCCCCCAGTAGTATATACCCCTTGTGTCCTGCCCCCAGTAGTATATAGACCCCTTTGTGTTCCCCCAGTTATATATAGCCCCCCGTGTGCTCCCCCAGAAGTATATAGACCTCCTGTGTGCTGCCCCAGTTGTATATAGACCCCCTGTGTGCTTCCCCCAGTTGTATATACCCCCTGTGTGCTCCCCCACAAGTATATAGGCCCCCTGTGTGCTCCCTCAGGGGTATTTAGCCTCCCTGTGTGCTCCCCCACTTGGATATAGACCTCCTGTGTGCTCCCCCACTTGGATATAGACCCCTGTGTGCTCCTCCAGTAGTAAATAAACCCCCTGTGTGGTTCCCCCAGTAGTATATAGACCCTTTGTGTGCCCCACCAGTATTATATAGACCCCTTGTGTGCTGCCCCAGTAGTATACAGACCCCTGTGTGCTCCCCAGTTATATATAGACCACCTGTGTGCCTCACAAGTAGTATATAGACCCCCTGTATGTTCTCCCAGTAGTATATAGACCCCCTGTGTGCCCCACCAGTAGTATACAGACCCCTGTGTTCTCCCCCAGTAGTATATAGCCCCCCTGTGTGCTCCCCCACTTGGATATAGACCTCCTGTATGCTCTCCAAGTTGTATATAGACCCCATTCTGCTGCCTCAAGTAGTATATAGACCCCCTGTGTGCTTCCCCCAGTAGTATATAGACCCCTCTGTGAAGCCCCAGTAGTCTATAGCCCCCCCTGTGTGCTCCCCCTGTTATATATCCCCCCTCTGTGTTCCCCCCATTTATATAGACCCCCGATGTGCGCTCCCCAGTTAAACAGACCCCTGTGTGCTCCCCCTCCCATATAGTACACAATAAAACAAACACTTATACTCACCTGGGTCTCCTCTTCTCTTCACTCTTGTGGCCGCAGGAAGGGTTTTCCCTGCAATCACAAGAGGCCGCACTCCCCTTGTCTGGCGCCGATGCTCCAGTGATGTCACTGGAGTACCGGCACCACAAGGACAGAGCGGCCACTTGTGACCGCAGGGAAAACCCTTCCTGCGGCCACAAGAGTGACTGACAGGAAGGGGGCCAATGTCTCCCGCCCTGTCAGTGCTGCTGCATGTAACTATGAGCGCTCATTACGAGTGCTCATAGTTACAGTTCAGATGGCAGCAGCAAGATGGGCAGCGGCCCTGTTCAGCGGTCTTGAGCACAAGAGCGGGGCGTGGGGCCCCCCCTGGATGTTGGGGGCCCCAAGCGATCGCTTGGGGTGCTTGGTGCCAGAGAACGCCACTGCGGACAACCACGGAGTTGGTCCCTACACTGAGTAGGTGAAGACACAAAACGTAGACAGACAAACAAAACACAATGGACGATAGTCAGCTAACAGGGTCAAAACCAAACGGACAATGCAGTACAAAATCAGAAAGAGAGCGGATAGTCAAATGTCAAGCAAGAGGTCAGAACACGGGCAGAGCAATAGCAAGGTATTAGGACAGGGAACGCTGGGAAAGGAGCAGGGGAGCTGGGACTAGTAACAACTAATAGCCAGCAGGGAACTGAGCAACTGGCTTCTTTTTATCCAGGATCAGAGCTTAGGTCCAGCAGCTGATTGGAGCAGCCCTGATCCCAGCACCAAGCTCAGCTGAACAGACCTAGCAGTGCAGTAACCCTTGCACTGCCAGAAGTCTGACAGGCAAGGCAGGTGTGGCTGAAAAGTAAAACACAGTTCAGACACAATTCATTCAGTGCAAACACAGACAGAAATTCAGCGCTTCCTCGGCCACCCGGCATGGAGCGAGAAGCGCAAAGTCACATTCTTAACACTCTGCCTACATTTATCTCTCCTGTTATCTCCATACACATGAAAGTTTGGCATGGTGAGTCGCTAGTTTGGCTGATAAGTATAAAGTTTATGGGGACCTAACTAATACTGATGGTAGGGGTAATATGTGTGTAAAAGATGTGCTCCACTTTTTGCCAGACGCAGACTTTAATAAATGTCCCCTTAAAATAGTGGTTTTATTCTCTTGGAAATGGATATGGAAAAGTGAACTACAATTTTCTGACTTTGCATTTGGATAACCTTTGTCACAACAATGTTGTATAACACTGTCAAAGGGCGGACTAACTTTACCATACCTCCCAACTTTACCTCCCTATCAATTCAATTTACAACATTATTCCAGACCTCTACCAGACGCCTAAATACAGACACTGGAACCCATAATTAATTCAGACCTCAAACTACACTAAAATACCCCCTTTCCTCACACATACACTGCTCCCATGACCATGCTCTCTTGTATCCCTACTCTCACCAGAGACTGGCCACTTTATATCCCCCTGCCCTCACCCCAGACTGGTCACTCTGTATGCCCCTGTCTTCACCCCAGACTGGTCACCCTGTATCCTCCTACCCCCACCCCAGACTGGTCACCCTGTATGCCCCTACCTCCACCGCAAACTGGTTACCCTGTATCCCTCTTTCCCCACCCTCTTCAATGATTGTCCTTCCTGTCCCTTTTCAACATAGCTGTAGCTATGGTCTTCCTCCTCCATAGTGCAGACTGTACAGAACCTGTGGAGACATCTTAGTCACATGCTTACGTCCTTCAGTATGTTCTCTAATGTTACTGAACTGTCTCCTGGCTTCAGCAGTTATGAAAAGCAGCATTTCTTTTGCAAATCATTGCAGAACTGTAGACAATGAATACACCACAAAAAGTATAAGTCTGGGCCACCATGGGCCCTGCAGGAGCTTGAAGCCCTGGGCTACCACCCGAAACAGACCTATTATAATCCACTACTGACACTGTCATTGACAATACAACCACTATAATCAATTGTAAACCACTATAGCACAGTCACGGAGCAAAGTGCTTCTAAGTATATCAGTTGACAAGTCACGAATATATATTAGTGGTTAGAACATAGGCCAAGAATTCAGTACATTCTGGTCCCAATCCAGGGTCTTCAAGTCTGCTATTTATAGTCTTGGTAAGGCGTAATCTAGGGTCATTTATATTTAACTCCTCTTTCTATTTTCCTCTTGTGACCTTTCCGAAAATAACATATTGTGTCTGTAGAAATTCTGGGATTCATTCATGGATTTGTCTAAACGGAATTGGCACGACTCTGTTGAGAAAGATGGTAACTCACTGCAGAATTAGCCGATCAGAGGATACAGCCAGGGAGTGAATGGCACAACCTACGTGCTCTCTTTCTGGCTACCTGCTGCGATCAACAACTTTTGACAGGGCTGATTACATGTGTTATGCCAACAGGTGCTGTTGGAAACCTGGGAGGTTAAGGGGACACAAGAACAGTAAGCCCTAATGCTAGACCCCAAAGATGTCCCTACCAACTTGCCTCAGCTACCCTAAGTGGTAGCAAACAACTTTGCAACGTCCCCTTCCTATGTAAAAGCTGACTACACAAAACGCAGAAAAGACAAACAAGTATGGGTAGTAAATAAACCAAGGGTCAGAACCATTCGGGTAATGAAGTACAAAATCAGAACTGCAAGAATAGTCAAGTAGCAATAGCAGAGGTCAGAATAAATAAGACGTGAGATACAGAGGAAAAACCTGCACACTCACCACAGACTAATATTAAGCAATAAGGTCTGGGATAGTGAACTATTTATGCAATGTCAGGAATCTGCCCCAGGCACGATTGGATCGGACCCTGACACTCCAGCAGTCACAGAAGGTACGGGAGAAGAGAGAGTGGTAGGGAAGGATGTCAATAAGAGAAACAAAACCAGTGTTATCTGTTTGAGGATCAGAGAGAAGGAGAAGAGATGGGTGTAGTAGAGAATCAATTACAAGAGCAGAGAGAATAGAGCTGTGTTTAGACAGTGTACAACAAGACACCTAAAAAGCACAAAATGACAGCCAGACACACCTCCTGCACCGTATCCTACTGCCAGAGGATGGCGCAGAAGTCTGAATGGGTGTGGATGTTACAACATGTCAAAAGCTATTTAAAATGACAGGTACTCTTTATTTGTTACTTTAGGATTCCTTTACTTCTATATACATCTATGGTGTTAAGCACTGTGCCAAAAATGCTTAGACAAAGACCTTTACTAAAGATTTTTATTATTTTTTTTTTTATGGGTATAGTTGGTTGTAATGTACTATATGTGGTTATATTTTGTAATATATCTTCCATGTAGCTACCAGTCCTGATATAAAATAATTATTTATGTATATCACTGTCTCCTGTGATAATGCATTTATATTTACATTTTTCTATGACTGTGGGTTTTGGCCTACGGGATCACAAAATGTAAATCTAAGCCCAGCATTGGTGTCTGTACATTATGCAAGTGAATTAAATACAAAATATTCTAACTGTATATTTGCTTCAGAATTATATGACATGAATACAAATGTATCCAATGCACGATGCAGCTTTGACCCATGTCTAATACAAATGCTTTACAGTAAACTCCTATATCTGGATATCACTAAACAGACAGACAACAGTATAAATAATCTAATAAATTTAATGTATTGATAGTGGAAAGATGAAGCCAACAAATCAGTCTCAGTCCAATGCAGTCTCAGCAAAGGTCCTGTGCTTTGCTGTCTACAATTCAGTCTGCCTTAGCAATTAAGAATACAATGTCAATAATAAACGGAATGATTTCAGATGGCCGGTATTGAATATTCCTTGCTGAGAATGCAAATTGGATTTTCATGTAGCTGGTGAGATTGTTAGATATATGCCTACCTACATACTGCTGGTTTATAATTACACTTAAAGGGGTATTCTGGTATTAAAAAAAAAATGTATTTAACCCCTTAGTGACTGTCAATTTGCCTTTTTACCATTGGCTCTTTGGTCATTGCATACAGGGCAGGATCAGTAGCTGACCCCATGCAATATATGGCAGGTGCTGGCTTTATCTTACAGCTAACATCTGCCTGCAACTACTGGGAGCAGACCTCACTCTGATCCTGGCAGTTTAATCCTATACGTGCTGCAATCAGTAGCAATTGTGGCATGTAGACAATGAGTTGACAGGTCTCGTACCTTTGAGGAACCCAATAGAACCCCTATGTATTAATATTACACTGTTACATTCTGGGAAGTTCAGTGGCTTGGTGGTTAGCGCTGTTGGTGTTGAATCTTACCATCTACATAATGTTCATATGTTATTGCTCTACCTGTTTCCTACCATACTTGTTGGTTTAAAGCAAATGTACCAGCAGGTACATTGCTTTAAGATTTTTACATCAATAGGCCAGCGACGGCTCGGGGATGCAGGTGCTGCGGTCCTTTTTTTGAACCGTGGCCCGATTCCCGCACACAGCGCTGCTCTATTCCCTGGCACCGGCCCAGCCTGAAGCATTGGAGGCCCATCCAATGGCGCAGTGTAATCGGGGGAGGGGGGGCGGGTCAAAACGTCACACTTGGAGCTGTTCATCTCATACATTTGCTTCTACTTGTTGGCTGTAAAACTGGGCAAACACATAGCTGACAAGCCTGTGGCACCAGCTGTCAATCTCATGTGTATGGGAGCTTCCTACCCACCCACAAAAAAAAAAAAATCAGGAGTAGAGAGATTCCGCATGTTGGTTTTAGTATGCCCCATCAGTGTTTTCTTGGTAAGCAGACCTGCATGCTCTGCTGAGCGGATGTTGACCCCTGCCCTGGCCAGCTCAGCTCCTATTACCTAATCTCTATAGCAGGTCTTAATGTCAGCGAATAGCTAATCAATATTTGCTACAAAAGACATTTATTACATCTAAAATTTTAAAAAAAAAACTGTATTCGAATATACACTATAAAGTTCTATTACTGTTATGTGATTACAAGACCTACATTACTGGGCAGATGTCTCTGGCCACATACAGTACCTAGTATACATTATCCTGTACATGCTTATTTTTACACTTCTACAGTATAATTAGAAAACAACTAATTGCAGATTACAAATTCCTTTGTTACAAAGAAATTTCCAGTACACGATGGTGAGCCAAGTAACAAACACAAAATAGCCATCCAGTTCTTCCGCAAGCAGGAATGTCGCGGCAAGCAAGGTCACATGAACTTGGCAAACTCTTGTGAAGAACTGATAGAAACTAGAGATGAGTGAACCTTGAACCCAGTGGCTGAAGAAGTTGGATGCAACCCTAAGGAGTCCTGAAAAACATGGATACAGTCTATAGCTCGACAACCTGAAAACATGAAAGATGAAAACACTAGCCATAAAGAGTATAGGTTTAGAATACTGTGTTACCCAAGCTCTAGATCCAAGAAAATCCTTTTAATTATACTCACGCAATGGAGAAATATAGGCATATCACAATTCACTTACACACCATAAGATACCCCAGATAAACCTGTGCTCGCCCAGCTCAAGTTTCTTAGATTTTAGTTGCTTTCCGGGCCTCTCCTTTCTGTAATGAATAGTCTGCCACCATCAAGGTGATGCTACAGTATAAAGAAGGTTATAGCTGCACAGATTACTTTGTAGCTGCGATAGAAATGTGAATTTTTTTTCTAAGCTACAGAGTCTTACCTATATGGAGCTTTCTTAAGTAAATATAATACAAGGGTTTCAGCTTTTCAATTTACTGAATCAAAATGCAACAAAAGTCAAGCGTTGCTATTATGTCTCAGTTAAGCCTTCAAAACCCAAGTGCTTCTTTACAGATGAATTGGAGAGAAAGACATGAAGACACAATGAATAAGGCGCTGAACAATAACCAAACGTGCTCAGGACTGGCATGTCAAAAGTCTTTAGACTGTGGATAAAAGGAACGTTCACTCAGGGATGGCTGGGATATCCTAAAGGTTCCCATACACCTTCAATAAGTGACGACCAATTGATTGTTCAGCCACCAGTTATCTCCCTGACCGGCCTCTTCCTCCCCGTACAAAAGAATATTTGGCACAGCTGATTGACCCTGTGTCCACTATGGGGAAAAGAGGGGTAGGCCGCAGCCATAGAGCAGCTTTTCTCTCCAAGAACAAAGTGGTTGGACAGTGGTTTTCCATCACACCCGACCCTATGACATCATCTGTCGGTGGCCGATTGAAAGATCCCCATACACCTTATACTGGCGTCCAAATCTGCCACAAGCAGCAGGTATGGTCGACTAAATCCCCATACACCTAATACTGGCGTCCAAATCCGCCACAAGCAGCAGGTATGGTTGACTTAAGTCTAAGATGTATGGGGACCTTATAGGGGTAGTTCACCAATTTTTTTTTCTTTTAAATCAAACTGGTAACAGAAAGTGCCAGAGATTTGTAATTTACTTCTATTAAAAAGTGTTCCTCTGGTTAGATCTTAAATTGATTAATTATTTACTTCATACTGAACACTTCAAAGGTCTACTCCGGCACTTAAAAACTGCCCATATATAAAACATAGCAAACATGTTATTCTTACCTCACCAAACTCCACCAGTGTCCTGACCAGGGCCGCATTTACCACTAGGCACCCGTGGTCCGGTGCATTGGGCAGCACCTTACAGGGGGGCAGCACCAGAGAGAGAAGTCGTTAGTCAGAAGTCGAGAAGTCGTTAGTCATTTCATTAGTTTGTGCCTATTTTTATTGTGGATCGTTCGCATGGAATAAGACGTCATTCAGTCTTTTGCAGTAGCGAGGAACGCAATAGCGACGACAAGATGACCGCAAGAACGATCATAAGTAACGTTCATCGTTTCGTGTAATTGGATAAACGATTTCAGGTCGTTCGCAATAGCGTTTGTTAGAAATCTTTTATAATTAATCGTTAATGGTCGAAAAATCGCTTTGTGTAATAGTGCCCTAAATCTGGTGTCTTTTCGAGAAGGGGCGGAGGGGGGGTTATGGCGGTATTGGTCAGGTCTGGTATGGCGGTGTTATCCAGTCACAATATGGAGGTATGGTCTGACCACTCCATCAGGTCCGGACGGACACTCCATTTTGTGCATTGATGAATTGGGATGCGGGCGCACATGGATGCACCTGCATCCCAATTCAACAGAAATGAAGCTCATCTGACCAGTACTGCAGTAAGTACCGGCCCGGATGATCTCGAGTAACACCAACCGTTCTGTGACCCGGCCGGGTCACAGAATGGCCAGTGTTTTGTGCACTGGGAACATTGCCTTAGACTGATATCAATATGATGTTCAGAAACTAGAAAATCATGATGCTAATTGGTGAGTGAAGATGGGAAGTGCCTACGGCAGCAGCAGCCGGTAATACAGCCATGGTCTGGATTAAGATGGGACATCACCACTGTGAATGATTGGCTGAGAGGGCTGTCACTGCTCTCACTCATAAAGGCATGGTCTCAAATCAGGACTCCACTCAAGCAAACAAAGGTATGATGTTCATAGTCATTCAGTATGAGGTTTTAAAGGAACACCTAGTCATGTTAAGACATATTATAAGACAGCTGCCATCAGTGGAGTAAATGTCTCAGATTCCTTTGGTATACAAATATGAACACCCTAGAAATCCAAGAAAAGAAATCCCATTACTATACCACAATTATTCCTGATGCATGGTCAGTCATTCCCAACAAATTTCCCCCATCAAACTGTGGGATCATCAGGGGACACAGAAATTGTTCAATGAGTAAAAAGTACAGTGGAAAACAAAAGAAATTGAATGACCAGACAATCCTGATACATAAGCCCATTATGGGGCCACTTACAAGATACCTCTGTCCATGACAAAAACTTTCCAGGATGAGAGAGGTTTACTATGGCAATTTGCTATTGCTCTGGGCAGTTCCTAAAACAGACAGACGTGGAAGCAGGGAGCACTATGTGTGGCTGGAAAGACTACATGACTTTCTCAGGGAATACAGCCACTTATAAGTGCTGAAAGGCTTCAATTTTAAATAGAAGTCATTTGCAAATCTGTACAATTTTGTGGCACCAATTTATTTGAAAACATTTTTCTTTTCCAGAGTACCCCTTTAATGCACAAATAACAATATAATTGTGGCTAGCACTCGTGCTTTGTAAGACCCATGTGATCCAAATTAGCAGGAAGCACCTGTGTACATAAGGGGAGGATCTCCTAGTATTCTCCCATTCTACCTGCAGAGGAATGGAGAGAGGTAAGAGCTTGTTCACACTTGTGTTGCTTGGCGTCCACTTTTTCCGCCGGTGGCGCCTGCGGGGTTCGGGGGGGCCCTTTAGGGTCTGGTCCTGTGACAATGGGGTTTCGGGGCCATTCGGTGGCCCCCCTTCTCTGCTTGCGCACGTTTTGGGGGGATTGTGGTCTCTGACCGGCTCAGTGATGTTTTTTGGTTAGGGACTCATGTATCTGAAGACCTGCACGTGGTACATGAGGCAATATGGTTTGGCCAAATTATATACTAACTTCTGATGTTGGTTTTAAACGTAGCTGAATAAGCTTTCGTGTCAGCCATGGGTGCGATGTGCAGCCATTTCTGTCTTTTTGGCTTGTGCATACAATATAATTAAAATACAGCATTCCATTTTCTCTCATTTTAAAATTACACTGTCCATGTACACTGGGCCTGAGAATATCCTGAGTTAAAGTGGTAATCCAGGCAAACGTTAAAAAAACCAAATACAAACAAACTGTGAGAGCGGGGGTTGGTGTAATAATAATATGAAGTTACACTTACCTGTCCTAGTGCCCCCACAGCCACAGCACCACTCCTCACTGACTGGCTGAACGGGCATTTCTGAGCAGGGCTGTGACATCACAGTAGATACAGGAGACCACCAGAGGAACATGAGTGGTAGCACTGGGCTGCGGGGGCACGAAGACTGGTAAGTATAATTAATTATTATGTTACTTCACCCCTTGTCCTTCCTGTTTTTAACATTTGCCCGGAGTACCCCTTTCAGGAAGGCTCATCATCCTATCAGCCTATTAGATTGCCAGACTTTTTCCGTTGTAATATAGGTGAATTGTATTTGTGCAGGACTGGGACATGCTTCCATTCTAATGAACAGGATTTAGATCAGCCCTGGATCCCTAGGCCCAGATAAGTTGATCTGTTGGAGTACTGCAGATATAACTTACCTAGATAAAGTCAGACATCACAGTAAAATGAGTACCACAATAAAATTTAAAATGGAAAAAAAGGAAAAGATTTTCTAAGCAAAAAAGTAAAAAAAAAAACAAAAAAAAAACCCATCAATGCACTAACAAACAGGGTTTCCATCTCTACACAATATGAGCTGTATCTTAAAGTAACGCACATGAAAGAAAAAGAGCAGAACACCTGATAGTGAAAGGAAGCAGTTAAATTATTCACTAAATGGGATGAATAACTGGTGGCCATCTCAATAATTAAGTAGTCTCTTATCAATGACCTGCGGAGAAGAGCTCTTGAAATAATCTCCTAACGTACATAGAAGTGTAAGCTGTCTTAGTAACCTTTACTTGTAATTGTCTGGATTTCTATGCCTTTTGTTTCCATAGCTGGAATATGTTACCTACTAAACAGAAATGATAAAGCAATCTATGGCTATGTTCACACTTCCGTTGTATTGAGTGTCAAACTTCGGCTGTTGTTGCATTGAAAACTGCATTGAAATCAACGTACAATGGTCAGAAATAATTGACATGTCAATTTTTGTTGACTACATTATGTGAACGACGGCAATTTTTTGCATTGACTTTAATGCATCATATTTCACTATGAAAAGAATGGCCATTGTTTTATTTGAAAACAGCGGTTGTTCTTGTCATAAAATGTACGTTGTGTGAACTTAGCCTAAGGCTGAATATAAAGAGCCTTGATTTGTTGGGCAGGGATTTGAGGAAATATGATAAAGAAGCTATGCTTATCAGTCCCAGTGCCCTGCAGCACCATGTCCCTGCTCACGGACCCCTGACGCTCTCCTGCAGCTCTTGTTCCTGCAATGTCACAACTAGGCTCAGAAATGCCTGCTAAGCCCGTCAGTGAATGAGGTGGGACACTGCTGTAGTCATTGGCTGGCTGACCAGGTACTTCCTGCCAGAACGCGAAGATGCTGGAAGTCAGGAGTAACAGGAGACCGGCAGCTGTCAGTCAGCTGATAGCGATGCGACTACGAGGGCACAGGGACGGGTAAGTATAGCTCCTTTATCCTGTTCCCCCACTCCCTGCCCACCATAGATTTTTACATTCCCCAGAGTTACCCTTTAAGGCTGAATTTTTTGTCCAGTACTTTAAACCAAAGATATTCGCCCATCTGTTAAACATATTCTTACTCAGACTGTCAGCTCTTCTACCTCCCAGCTTAGCATATAGGTAGGACAGGCTGGAGTTTGCATGAGGTTGTTAATAATAAAATTCATCTCTGTGGGCCGTGTTACAGATAAAAGGTCCTTTAAACAGGAAGATACGAAGCTAACTATTGATTTGGTTAGTATGCATAGAATACTTGGTAAAGAGCTTGATGAGTTTGAGTACTCTATGTTCCTAAGGATAAAATAGATGAAGAACAGACATATAAGAGATGGTGTGACACTGCATCACAGCCTTTGGGGCACTCCAAAACTGCTGCTGATTATCCATATGACCAGTTTTAGTAGCTTTATACTCCAACCATCAGCCTCGAAGAAAATTTTCAAAAAGTCTTCCATTGCCAGCTGTGAGGGGAACCACCACAAGATATCAGAGCCCTGTACCCAAGAATCACAAAGGTCTAGGATAACCAGGGAGTGATCAGAGATCACAAGGTCTCCTATGTCAACATTTCACACATGAGATAAAAGGTGCTGTGATAATAACATACAATCAATCCTTAACCAAGAATGGTGCGTGTGTGAGAAATGGGTATATTCCCTCGCTCCTGGGTGAAAAAACCTCCATTCAATTAATTCACTACCTGCTAAAATGATGGATAGTGCAGAATCTCTAGTGTGTGAGGGTCGCCACTCCTCCACTATGTTATGTATTATATTTAACTAGAAAATGTACCCGGCGCTGCTCGGGTATAAAGTGTCAGTGTGTTAATTAGATTTGTTCTAAGGTGCCCAGGAGGCCAATCTAAAGGTATTGTTTCATCTGAATTATTCAGTGGAATTAGTGTATACCTGTAGTGCATAGTTGGAGGGGTTCTGTATACCTACAGTGTATAGTTTTCAGGGATCCTGCATATCTGTAGTGCATAGTTGGGCGGTGGGGGGCTGTATACCTATAGTGTATAGTTGGGGGGGGGTCCTGTATACCTGTAGTGTGTAGTTGGGGGGGGCTGTATACCTGTAGTGTATAGTTGAGGGAGGTCCTGTATACCAGTAGTGTATAGTTGAAGGGGGGGCTGTATACTTTACTGCATAGTTTGGGAAGTCCTGTATACCTGCAGTGTATAGTTGGTGAAGGTCCTGTACACCTGTACTGTATAGTTCGGGGGTCTTGTATACCTGTAGTATATAGTTGGTGCTGTATACCTGTAATGTATAGTTGGTGGAGGTCTTGTATACCTGCAACAATGCAATATCTGTTTTAAAGTTGCTTAAAGGAGAAGTCCGGTGGATTATAAAATCCTGCAGCCGGCAGGGGGAAATGAATTACAAGTACTAACTTACCTCTCTCGTGCCTGCGGTAAGCGGCGGGACCACCAACGGGACTCCCGCCGGAAGGCTTTTTTCCCCCGAGTTGTGATGACGCCATGACTCTGGGAAAAAGGCCTGATGGAGTGGCCGATCAGCTAGTCAGTGACTGGATCAGCACTGACTGGCTGAGCGGCCAGTCCATCAGCTAGGTCATAATGTGTCAACTTCAGAGTTTACGGAGCCTGGTGGGGGTCCAGCTGCCAGACCTGCCACCTCCATGGGCATGGGGTGAGGTAAGTTAGTACTTGTAATCAATTTCTCCCCTGCCGGCTGCAGGATTTTATAATCTCCTTTAAGATGTCCCAGCACCACCACGCACTCATGATTTGGGGCACATGCTTTGGTTTGCCCCCCCCCCCCCTTCTAATCACAGTGTACTTTATCACCCAACAAGACATTAGCCCAAAAATACCCATAAAAGGGGTGTCTGGTTAGAAATTTCCTAAATTTCATACATCATATTAGAGGGTACTAATATGGGGTCCCATGTTCAGGATCCTCATCATAGTAAAGATTGGTTACAAAGACAGTCTCTCTCTCCTTCTGGAGGACCTGTCCTATTGATTTGAATGGACACAGTGTACTGATAAATTTCCCATGTGGTGGCACTGTTGAGAAATTGAACACTTACTGCTTTGTTTCTGTCACGTGTCAAAAAATCATTTATGATGCAAAGTGCACTTGGAGTTTTCAATATTGTTTGATCATAATACTGTGATTTCTGTGACTCAGAGGTCAATAATACAATAGTATTCATTTGCATTTTAGGATTTGTCTTCTATACAATGTACAAAATTATTATTTGCCTGTTGCTGACTCATGAGATGGGCCATTATGTGACTAAATGAAATGATTAAATGATCAAGGGTATGAGGATTCTCTGCCAACTCATTTGTATAGCGTCAGACCGGCTCCGGCAAAAGCTCACAAGTCGTTTGCATAAAGATTTGTAATGAGACACAATCCCACATAGAAAGCAGCTCCCCTCAGCCATCCCCTGCACACCAGAGTGTTGTAAAACGTGCTGTAGTGTGGTGTTGTGTTATCCTGCTTCCATTTTTAATCTTGTTTCACTAAATAGGACTGAAGATGGTATTGCTATACACTGGCGTTGGTTTTCTTCACCAATATTTGAGGTCACCCAAAGAAGATGGCCTACTCAACTGGAAGAGGATTTTTTCCCCCCTAGTTTTTGTCTTCTCTTGTTCTGCTTGGCCTGTTACTGGTTTGGCAAGACTGCCCTTATTTTGTTAGTATTCACTCATTGCTGACCAATATCTGTCTGATTTATACTGCATGTTGTATTGTTTAGTTTTGCTTGTTCATCTAAAATTTTCCATGCTATGTGACCTGTGCATCCATCACCACATTATGGTTTTGTAAATCCATATCTGGTCTGTCTAGTCCAATCGAGATCAGGATTCTTTGAGAACTACAAAAAGTATAAGGTAAACCTATTTGGCCCTAATGCAAAATCTCAGCCAACTATTGTTTGCAGTGATGGTGTCCTAATATGTGGCACAGCAATCATTAGGCCATGTCAGATATCAAGGCATGGTTACAAATCCGACCCCTTATAGTTACAGCCATAGGGGCCCGTTCACACTGAGCAAAAGTGGCAGAATTTCTAGCAGAGCCTGTGCTGCGGAAATTCCTCTTGTCCCATTGATTCAATGTGATTTCTTGTGCGCCTCCACACTCTGCCCAAAGAATTGACATGGAATTGACAATTCTTTTAACGGAAAGTAGAGCCACGCGATAAATCCTATGAAATCAACGGGACAGGCAAAATTTCCGCAGCGCGGGCTGCGCTTGAAATTCCGCCACTTTTCCTCATTGTGAACGGGCCCTTACACTGAAGCTTGGACCATGTGTGTCATGCCATAGGCTTACCCCAGCTCTAGGTTAGCTATCTCTAGTCTACCTGTGTTGCCACTGACATATACAGTTCCAATGATTAAAAATGTATGCATGACCAATATATTGAACAATCAGCAATATTTTTGTGACAAATGTTTTCCACAGTATGTGTATAATTAAATCTGTTCTTTTTACAACCACAGTGGAGGAATATTATGCCGTGGACCTGAATGAACCTTGACAATGTATCACCCTAATATCCCTTTTCTATAAAATGCCCTATTATCTTGGTGCTTGTCAATACTAGGAAATGAACAGAAGGCAAGAGAAGATTAGATGTCTTAAATCTTTAAACCTTGTATCTGTGTGACCTTTGACCTATGTGTGTCCAAAGAGACCTGGCACACGGCGGCAGTCAATACATAAGGCATATGGACCACTCCCTTCTCTAGTAAAGAGCAAAAGTCAGTAAGACTGACCTAGATTGGATTACAATGAACATATATACTTGCAGAAATTGTAAATTATTAAACAGGCCTTGAAGTCTATTAAGTATATTATCACAGCTACTTCCAAAGGTTAATACCTAATTGCAGTATTGGCTTTCAGCAGTTCATGCACATTGCCAGGCCATTTGCATGGAGCTGTGTAAGGTAGCACATCAGGGGTGGGGAACCGTCAGCACTCCAGCTGTTGCAAAACTACAATTTCCATCATGCCTGGACAGTCAAAGTTAAAGCTTTGGCTGTCCAGGCATAATGGGAATTGCAGCATTTTTTTTTGCAAATCATGGCAGAACTCTAGCCAGGAGATAGTACACTATGGAAAGTATAAGTCTTTTTGGGTGGTCATGGGCCCCTCAGGAGCTCAGGGCCCCAGGCTTCCCCCAAAAAAGGACCTATTATGATCTGCTACTGCTTGGAAGCTTCTACCTAATTGGGGCAGAGGGATTAATGAATGTTTCAGAAGCACCCTCCTAATGAAGGGAAATGTTCTACCAGTCGGCAGCATCTACCTAATGGGATGAATTACCTACCTACTGGTGTCTACATACCTAATTGAGAGGAAATACCTATTGCTGGTGTCTACCTATTGGGAAGGAATTGCCTCTTGGGGCATCTACCAGTTGCCAGTCTCTCCCTGTTTGGTGTTTTCTATAGGCAGCTATCATCTTTAATTAGTAGAATTTATCTGAATAAATAAATCATTAGACATTGGAGCTTGCTGTTCTACCTTGGAGCAATATGAATCTCTTTTTGAAGCCAGTGTCAGTGTGTAATTCTAGTACAGATGTAACATTATAAGAGGAGGTCAGTTGTACCTCTGTAGTACGTCACATGGCAAATAGAATACTCACCTTGTTGTTTGTTTAGTTAGCTAAATGGAGCAATGACCTAGATGTAAATTACCCCAAAAAGGAGAACATTAACGTGACCTATAAACCACGAACTACAGTACTGTTCCTCATATATATTATTTAAACCTTTATTCTTGGAAACAACATGGATTCCAGGGGTTAGCAATATGCCGTAACATTCTAAAATGGCACATCCTGACAGCAGAGTAGAGAAATGTTGGTAGCTGGTTTGTTGCCACCAGTCATTTGCCACCGTAGTCAATCAGCAGCATATATCTCAAAGTTTTAACACTTTGAACAACACATAGCTATATAGGCTTTAAAAGGAATGTTATGTGTTCTACATTTTGGAATTATCCTTGTTATGTGCGAAGTATTTCTCAATGACATGGCGGAATATTGTCATATATATAAAAGAATTGCAATAAATTACTAGCTCTGTCCAAAAGACCCAGGTATGTTTTTATTCATCTCCTCATTCTCTATGTAGCACTGTCAGAGGTTATGAGGGCCCACAGGTCCCTGAAGGAGAGCTTGCACTGAATTTACCAAATCCTCGCGTCTCTAGCTTCATTGCCTATTTCTTATTCCTCTTTGTAGAGACCAGGCTTGAACGCGCTCCTCCGCCCTCTCTAGAAAGTTTTCTAGGTCATGTTTGTGGGCATGTAGGTACATCTTTTAATCCTTGGCTTATAACCAAACATAATTACAGCATAAAATAATGAGAACCCAACATAAGAACAGTATAAAAGTGCAAAACAAGGCATTAATTAAAAAAAATACGGAACCAACAGGTTTCTCTTTGGGACATTGCACCATCTCTTCCCTAGCAATCTTGATTATGTAAAAGAAGTCACCTTATTGCCCATTGCCCCATGATCCAGTTCTAATGCTCACTGTAGGCACTTTGGGAGGTGTACAAGTGGCATGGGTTAGCCGAATAGACTAGCCTTCATGGTCTATGTGCATCAAATTTCCTCTCTATAATTATCATTGAGTACTGGTTATTCAATAAGCAATGGATTATAATAGTTATTATCCTTAGGGTACGTTCACACTTACTGGATCCGCAGCTGATTTTCTGCTGCGGATCTGCAGCGGATCCGCAGCAGATTTCATTTAAATAACTGAACACAGCATCAAATCTGCACCATCAAATCTGCTGCGGATCTGCTGCAGATCTGCTGCGGATCCTGTAGGTGTGAACGCACCCTTAAGAATAAAGATGCCTGAATGGAAAATCTATCGTCCGCCCCCCCCCCCCCTCCCCAAACACACACACAATTTGTAGGTTAAGCTAAACTGAAAAAAATGATAAAGAGAAATAATGAAACACAGTCATTCTTCTTTAATGGAGTGGAGCTGGCAGTAAATGACAATGCAGCACACAGCCAGGTCAGATGCTTTTATTCTGCCGCAGCCACTGAGAAGGCAGTTTTTGTGTTTCAGATTCGCTGGAATATACTGCAGGGGGCACATGGCTCTCTCACGCTTCTCTCAAAGGTCAAGCAGCTCCCGTCCCCTTTATTTCATTTGAAAGAAGGAAATGTAAAATGTATTAGTTATGCACATTAGAGATCCTAATGAATCATTCAACGACCATCTGTTACCAGTATCAAAAATAAACACAAGTATCAGACATTCATGTAATCCTCCAATGACGTGTCATCTCAGGTTAACCCCAGAACGTGGATCATCACTGCAAAAACTAACCAACCATTAAATAAGCGATAAAATCAAAGTTCAGTGCAAAGTGCAGTATTCATGTAAACCGTCATCCTTTTCTCTGCATTACCACCTGTTATAAAGCAGTCATTGGACTCCTTTTGTCTTTTTGCTGCCAAACAAAGTAACTTGGGATATTTCAGTTCTTGGAATGGGCTGTGAATATAATGTTATGGTGTAGATATAGATAAAATGTACATAAAGTTGGCCTATCCACACTTGAGCCGGCCATACTTTACATTTCAAGTGTCTCTTCCAATCACCACATACTCATTCAGCTCAGCTGAGTGTGCATGTATTCTAAATGGTATGAGGGGAGAATATTACTGCTGCCAGACACCTCTTATGGCAGTTTATCTCCTCAAGAACAGAAATGTTGGGCATGCTGGGGAGTGTCAGTAGGCCCCCATACACATTAGATGATCAACAAATCCTAACATATTCAGCAGGTTAGGATGACCAGCTAAAACTTAGAGTTACGTAAAGGCAGAATAAAGTTGCCATGATAACTTTAAGGGGTTTTCTTCTCTCCCTCTTTTCAACTGAGCACCACCGTGTCTTGCTGTCACTTCCTGAATTAACGAGGTGTGTGTGTGTGTGTGTGTGGGGGGGGGGTGAGCGAGGACTGGATGTGGCGGTGCTGAGTTGATTGAGCTTAGCATTGCTGTGTCTACATCTGAAATTAGTCATGCCTCCAGGGACAATCCAAACCCCGGAGACATGTGGTATGTCAGAGGGAGACATAGAAATGTAAAAGCATACTTACCACCTAAGTGCATCACAGAGCAGCCACCACTTTTAGGGATGAGAGTGGTGGCAGGGAACCTAGGCAACTGCTGTCAACAATACAGGGAGAGAAAGGGACCAAACTTCAAAATAAAGCAATTTTGCTAATGCAAAGCATTTGCAAAATTGCATTCTTTTACATTTCCAAAAAGTTTAAGTGATGGGAGTACTACTTTAAAGGATTGTACAAGACAGGGCTGCTTCCAAAATGTTGTGGCACAACCCTAGAACTCTTAAATGTATACCTTAGTCATATAGCTATGATGCATTCTACTTAAAGAGACTCTGTCAGTAGGTTTATGCTGTCCTTTCTGAGGGTAGCATAAACTAGTGACAGAGAAGCTAAACAGAATGATGTATCACTTACATTGTTCTGTACAGCTGATCCAGAGATACCCTCCTAAATAACATGGACAATAAGTAGTCCTCTCCAGTATGTGCGTGAGCCCAGTAGTCCTGGATATTCATGAGAACCAGAACACTCCACCCACCAGCTGCTGATTGGCAGTTATCTATTCATGCTGTGTATAGGCAGTCACCTGTCAATCAGCAGCTGGAGGGCAGGGTTAGGGGTGTGACAACAATCCAATCCTCCTGCATATTAGAAGAACGGCTGAACAGAATGATGTAAGTACTATACCAATCTGTTCAGCATTTCTGTCACTAGTTTATGCTGCACTCAGTTAAGGACACATAAACCTAGTGACAGATTTCCTTTAGTAACAACCACCATGTAAAGACTTCAATGTTTTTGCTTCCATTGGCTGATTGGGATTTATAAATACATTTGCTGTATGCTGTATGAGGAGATTTCCTGACTCAAACAGATACCATCTAATAGCCAACTACTGGTGGTTACAGACACAGGAAAGTATTGATAGCTAGAGCTAAGGAGACCGATAGACTATAAAGAAGGGAAAATGTGAGTGGGAAATGCAGCAAGATATTTTATACAGTATTTATTAGTAGAGTTGAGGGAACATCGAGCACATATGGGTTGGCATCCAACTTCTTGGTGCATCCAACTTCTTCCGCCACCAGCAATCAATGATTACAATGCACAGGTTTATAAATAATATGAAGTGTAGTCACATATGGGTACATTACTCACATTTGCTATATACAGTTTATAGTGTACTCTGATGTTGACTATGACAAAGAATGAGCTTACCGTTCTGGGACTGTTGCATGTATGGACTGGTAACAGTATTTTGTACAGTCACTACGGCTGCCATTACAGCTCCAAAGAAGCACCAGTCACAAGTGTGTCTCTGTACACAGTTATATATCCACCATTCACATTATATAACTAAACAAGTTTGCTGCTTGGGATTTCGAGAAAGAGACGACCACTATGGTAGTTGTAAGCAGAATTGTTCATCGTTTGATGGACAAGAATAACTCAAGCCTTATATTTATTGGAGACATCTTGTCCATGGCAGCCTTTGTCCTTACAAAGTGACATTATGGCCAGGGCAGACATACAGCAGATGCATTGTGGGTGCCAGCTGTTTTAGCTTTATTGCTGCCAGTGCCAAAGCAGGACACCAGTGTTTTATGAATTAGCTGTATTGATTTGTTCTTTTCAAACTGTGTTTTACAGCCAGGAGATAAAGGCTTAAAAAATCAATGCTTCCTAAGATGTACGGCTATGGGTTTTTTATGTTAAAAATACAGTGTGTGTGCTACACAAGATAATAGAAGTGCCTGTGATAGATTTCTTTTCTTATTTAATTATAGTTGAATGTTTATTTAACATATATACTGTATGTAGACTATACACAAAACCCTTTTTATATGGTCTGCATTGTGGCATTCCTCTATTACTACTCATGGAAGTAAATTACCCATTAAAATCCTCCATCCATACGGACACGGCCGTGTCAGTACAGTAGTGCAGAGATTTAAAACGTTTCGGAATTCCTGGTGCAGTGTCCCAGAGCAGTGTCCACTGTTGTTTCTAGCCAGTGTGTAGGACGATGCTTATGCGTCTATGTACTCTTGGGCTGAAGTCTGTAGTATGCTACTTCCACCACTTGGTGTCACTATGTTTTCTATACTATCTAGCCTAACGGAAAGTATTAAAGGGTTAACTGTTTTCTTGATTGATTGTATCAGTCATCCTGTGATATGCCACAGTGTTTGTGTTTTACTGTTAAACCAATCCTTGAGCTGGGTACCTTATTCAATCTGCCCCTTGTGCAAAGCCCCTTTGCAGTATATATAGTGAGATAACAGTAGTTTGTGGGTTCTCTAGAGTTCTAGAGTGTTGAGAGAGAAAGCATGTTACTCTTGCTGTAGTTTACTCCATTGCCTGGCCTGGAGGCCAGGTCCTCTGTGTAGGATTTTATGCAAAGAACTGTATGTCTTCTTTTAAGACTTATCCTCCTAGCCATGTCTGACTAGTGTCAAAGGTGTTGAGACTGCTGTAAAAAGGGGACCAAAGGGACAACTCTGCCTACATTTGGCGGCTACTCTCTCTTCATCCTGTAGGGACTCTGTTCCTGATTAGTTTCACTCCATGCCTGCAGTCAGCATTAGGCAGATGTTCATATCTGTGGATGTAGGCATTCTTAAAGCCCAGACAGCTGAGTACCTGGTCTAGATGGGGCCCTACTAACCCCAAACAAGCCGTCAGTCCACTAATCTCCTCAAGCCAAGTCAGTTTATTAAAGTCAAATCATTTAAAGTCTATGCATGCCCGCATGAAATACAGTACATGCCCACATGTATGGCTGCTCCATGTGACCTCAGGCCACATTCACACGTGTGTGAAATCTGTTAGCACAGACTACAGACTAATTAATTTAAATGGCCCTATTTACATGCCTGTACACATTACAGGGCTTTGATCCGTGCTGCAAAAAATACAGACAGTCCTAGTATAGACAGCAATTGCGACACTAACCACCATTCACTAATGAATGGGTCCGTGCTTTGCAGACAGCTACGGGTGCACATCCGTAGGGCTGTCCGTAGTTATGGGTCCGCGGCTACAGACGGCTCTTCGGACATGTGAATGAGGCCCAAGGCGTTCACATGTAGTATTTTAGCCAGTATTTGGTTACTGGCCAAAATACTATGTGCGAACTTGTCCTTATATACATATACATATATTTGACATATATTATAATAATATTCAGCCAGGATATTCATGCCATGTGCCTCAATTGTCTGACAAATCTGTACAGGTAAATCTAATGAATAGATGCGAGGACCCGGATGGCTTTGTTTGTTTGTTTGTTTGAATCCATGGCTGGCCTGCTGTGGTCAGTTGGATGCCTAGTGAGAAAAACCATGGAAATGTATGCAAAGCAAAGCACTCCAGGGACAAGGAGCACATAGAGGCTTATACCAGCTGTGCGGAGTACTTGTATATACATGTAAATTATCAGAGAACATTTTTGAATGAAGGTGAACCACTCGGAGTCTGACAAGCTGCGTTTTTAATAGTGTAGTTGCTTTGGAGACCAAATACCAATTTCAGTCTTTCAGTCCTAGTTTCCAGCATTGTAAGCATTTTCAGCACAGCTAATGCGCTGCTCCAAGTTATGTGAATACCTCAATTGCACCCTCTAGTGGTATGATGCTGGAAAACACTGTGCGGATTGAGTGCTACAGTGTTTTCCAGTGCTACTTTACTTATTGCAGGTTATTTATAGCGAGTGACCATTAGCTTAATTATTGTGGGTTATATATCTAAATAGTGATCAGTGCTCACAGCTCACAGTATAGCCGCATACAGGACACAAATCACCAAATGCCCACAAGTAATGTTGCAGAGTTTAATTGTTTTTTTTAACACTTTTTTTATGCAAATGTCATCCTTAAAAAACATGGAAATCTTTTCCTTTTAGTCTCCATACTTCATTTTGCATGTCACTAAATATTTTTTTAAATTAGTTATTGTGTACCAGACAAAAAAAAAAAAAACTTTTAACATGTCCTAGGGACATGTGAAAAGTTTTTATAAGTCAGGGTCTGAGGTTTTATACCCCGACTAATGAGGAGAACGAGTGGGGAGAGAGGGCAGACACATGCTTTGGTCCCTGCTCTGGATCTATAAGAGCATGATGGCCCTATAGATTCATATTATTAAACTGTCTTCATCACATGACAGAGCACTAAGCCTGCGCTCAGATGGCTAAACACTAGCTTCAGTGCCTGCCTTTTTTCTCTGTGCCTAAAAAATGGACAAGCCAAGGAGTAAACCCCCTATACGGATAGGTTTAAACCTAAAACTTACCTGTAATTAAAAAAAAAAAAAAACTTTTGAAGATTCACAAAGACATGTCAAGAATTTTTATCAGTTGGGGTCTGAGGGTTCAGACTGCGACCATTCAGGAGAATGATCGGGGAAAGACCAGCACTGCAGCCCACCTCTTTTCCTGTTTTGCTATAGCTAATTGAGACATTTTTGGGATGTTTATTATTGTGTGTCACAAATGAAGGTATGATGGGTGCCTTTTAACACCATCACCACTTGGTGTCCCACTCTCTCCTATTTTTCTGTATGCACTGCTGAAGAGGGTTAACTTTGTTCTGTTCACTGTTTACCCATGACTGGTGCAGGTACCTCACACACATCCCACCTATTACGCTTCTCCCGTCTCCTTTCTCTAACACTTTCCCCACCAATAGGAGGTTAGACCCAGTCACCCCTATATAGTTCAGTTAGTTCCTGGTGGAAGGATCTTTTCTAGTCAGTCAGCTGCAGTTAGGAGATAGAAACAGAGTTGCTGCTGCAGTCTTTTGCCAGGCCTGGCTTAGGCCAAGGCCCTGGGTCTGGTCTTTTAGTCTTCAGTCGGTTGTCAGTAGTGGAGGTGGAGTGAGTCATCCTGAAAGTGATGCACTGCTAAACCCAAAGGTGGGGTAACTGTCACTTGTGTCAACCTTATTCCTATGCCTGGGATCCTTCTTAACCATCAGAATAATCTGAAAAATCAAGGGATTAATCCTCAGTAGGACCAAAGGCCTAAGCCGAAGTATCTTACTGGTAATTGCTCGACTTCCTTAGGTAATTTTGAGGAGTTAGCTTCGCCCAGTTGCTGAAGCGTGGGAGTTGTGCAGCCGAACCTGACAGTCTCTGAGCTGGTTTGGCAAAAGGCAGTCTTCTACCTAGTTCTTTCTCTTCTAACCGTGACTACGAGGTCATGCTCTACACTATCCCCACAGAGTACACTTCTAAGACAGCCCCTGCGCCTCTCCAAAGACAAGCTACACTTCTGCACAGTTATGCTCAGCCAATTGCAGCAGAGCTGCTGATGACACAGTAGAGGGGGGCCGGCATGAGGGACAGCTGGAGCGGTCCGGCCGGCCTCCCGAAGATGACGTCGTCAACCCAAGATGGCGTCTGGGGTCCACAGCAAATACGTACGTATAATGCACCACCAATGCGAGGTGGGGGGAACATGAGGAAGGGGGCCATTCACTTAAAAAACACACATTGCAAAGTTGAATAACTTTTTAATTTATGTTATTTAGTGAATAAAAGTTAAACGCCGCACTACCCCTTTAAAAGGAATGTATCACTAGATATTCATTTTCTGATTAGAGCCAGATACTAAAACCTTCTTAGAACCTTTTTTCTAGTGTGTCTCATGGACATAGATGACAATAGACAGAGTCTGTCCCCTTGAGATGAATGTGAAGCATTACTGAGCATGCTCTGTGACCTTTGAAGGGCTCCTTCTGCAGGGAGCTGCTATTGTCTCCTCTATCTATGGTGTCACATGTCGCTGCAATACTGTACAGATAACTTTACAGCAGCCACCTCTTATCACCACAGACAGAACAGGAAGTCTCAGCTTAGTTTTAGACCTAGTGGTGAGAATGAAAACTGCAATATTTCAAGATTATTTTCTAATATAGATAGTCAAATGGAAAATTAGAAAAAAACATCACCGAAAATTCTTTAAAAATATTTTTAAAATAAAAACTTGATATAAACAATAGGTCATTTCCTGATGATGCATCCCCTTTAAAAGCAATGCAGATTGGATGGATAACAGGATGTTTGAATCCTAATTGCTTCAGAATATGCTGAGCAGCCTCGGCCTCTAAGAACCATTTAGAGTGCTTCAGGGCCCGGCCACAGATCAGGTGAGAACTTTGACACTATCCTGCAGAGGAGCAACAAAATTAGAAACAAGAGAACTTCAAGTATGTTTGTCTGAACCCGAACCCTCTGCATTTGTTTACCGAAGGCTGAAGAAGTTTGATGCAGCCCCAAATCTGCATAGAAAACATGAAAACAACCATAGGCTATATCCATGTTTTCCAGGATTTCTCAGGACTGCATCCAACTTTTTTAGCCACTGGTAATCAATTGCAGAGAGTTTGAGTTCGGACAAACATACTTGAAGTTCACTGATCTTTAATATAGATGTTAGACTCCAGCAATAAACTCAAAATAAAAAAATGAGGAAAATTAAAATATACAAGTTATCTAGTGTCGAGAAGTAGTGCTATGCCTCATGTACACACACACACATAACAACGTATCTTGAAAAGCTACTTGAAATAGCAGGTACACTTTTACATTTCAATTTCTTTCCCATTTATTATCCTCTCTTTTAATTCTTTATTGTCTTCTTGTTCAACTTGTGCATTATACATGCTATTAACCTCCTTACATGGGGTAATGTTAAATAAAGGTACCTATTAACTGTATGTGTTTGCACCCAAGGCTATCGCCTAACAGTTAAAGAGTACCTGTCATAAAAATAAACTTTTGATATGTCATCAGGCATGTCAAAAGTTATTAATCATAGTGGTTCTCTCTGCCGAGGCCTGCTGTGATTGGGAGATATAGCCAGGGAGAGAGATCACAGCGTTAGCGTGATCCACTGCCCGCACGCCCCCCCCCCCCCCCCCCGGGCTCCCACTTGAAGTTCCGCTCGTCACATAGGCCCCATTCTATGCTTGGCCAGATTCCTTTTGTGGTGACCGAGGTGGTCGCACCTTTCAGTGCCCAACCGCCAGGATGATGTTAAGTCGGTGGTTGGAATATAGCTCAGCCAGTGAGGATGTAGTTGTGACGCCAGTGCTAACTCAGCGCACAGGTGTGATGTTATACCTGCTTTTAGTGTGTGTGGCTGGCTATATTGATTCCCAATGGTCGGTGACCTGCCGGGCAGTGATGGGTCCCTTGGGCTCTTATCAGGGTAGTCCAGAGTAGGGAGTTGACCCACCTGGACTTTTGGTACCACCACCCACAGAAAGGGGAAAATGACCCAAGGATGGTGTAGCCTGTGTGTATAGGTGCTGGTGCAATTATCACTAAGTCCCATTAGAATAAATAAGGTGATCTTTACTGAAGAGTCTCTGACAGGAGACTCTACAGGATAGTTGTGTAACAAGTGACTTCTGAGGAACAGACTTGAGTTCACTGAATCTGTGCTGAGAGATGTGCTGAGTAGAGTAAAGGAGTTCAGAAGAGTGGAGAGGAGTTTGTCGGGAGAACCCTAACCCAGTTTAGTAATGTGCTCTGCCGGAACTTGTGAGAAGAAATACTTGGAAAATACTTGTGCCCGTATTTTGACCCGAATGTCGTTACAACCACCTTCTGCCCTGCAGTGTTGAGTTGCCCGTTCTACGAGGGTGACACAAGCCCCAGTCCTGATTACCTGAGTGTAGCTAAGTGTCTGAGCGTGTCCCGGTTTCACCTGCGCTGTGAGATAGAGTACGTAGGCCTTGGATACAGCTGCTTTGCTCTATCCGGGTCAGTTCCTCTGTCTAGGATACCGCCCTGCTCTTTTAATAGAGGTTCTCGGCGTGGGCTGGGGTCTTCTCTGAATTGTCCTTTTTAGCTATTTATACAAGAAAGTGTGGAAAGAAATGGATATCTCACCATTCTGCTGTCATCTTTTAGTGAATAGATTTCTTACGTTCGAATGTAAACGATAATCGTTCGGTTGAATAGCAGTTAACGATTAACGACTGAACGAGAATTGTTGATCGTTTAATAAGACCTGGACCTATTTTTATCATTGCTTGTTCGCAAATCGTTCTCATTGAATAAGACATCGTTCGGTCGTTTGCAGTAGTAACGAACGCAATAGCGTTTTCAAAAAACAATATTTAAATTAGCTGCTTTGGTGCATTTTTTTGAGTTTTTCTCCAGACTCCCAGTGCACCATTCTACCCGCTCCAACTCTCTGAGGGCACCTTAACATGTTGAGTTGGTACATTCAGTTTGATCAAACCGTTTGTAAGAACTTCATTTTTTTCAAAGAAAACTTTTTCAAAATTTTTTTTTTCCAAAAAATGTTTCAAAAATTTACTTAAAACTTATGTTATATAGCACCTGTACTTTGCTGCAGCAATTTTCTGTTGTTGATTTACTGTTAGCCATGGATGTGTGCAAACTGCATAGTGCGAACAAGGTATAGAGTAAATATGCGGGCTGTAATTACTTTGTTATGTTTCACATGTGGGTGTGTGTGGCTCTCTCCTTATAGCCGTGCACTTTATCCAGCTCCTGTAGGTGTGTTACACAGAGTTCAGTTGCCCTTACATGCCCAGATATGGAGACTTATAGTCCGAGAGGCCATTGTTAGTGTAGGTCTAACTCTCACCTGTGCTTTGCTGCAGCAATTTTCTGTTGTCCATCCTACCTGCCTGCCAGTTGTTAATCCCCACCTACTTGTGCATAGGCATATTTGCATATGTAGTGATGTCTCCTTCCCCACCCCAGATCTCACATCTAGAAAAGATAACCTCAATAATTGAAATTAAAAATCAGACTGTGTGAACAGAGCCTCAGAATCATCATTATCGGCCACACTTATGCTAAGTTTACACGGAGCGATAATTGGCCCGATCGAACGATTAACGATTTCGAAGTAACGATTTTTTTTATAACGATCAGCGTTTACACGGTACGATATATCGTACGGAAAAATCGTTTAGCGATCGCCACCCCCGCCGCCGATCCGATCGCCACCCCCGCCGCTCCGATCGCCACCCCCGCCACTCCGAACGCCACCCCCGCTGCCCGATCACCACCCCCGCCACCGCTCCGATCGCCACTGCCGCTGCTCCGATCGCCCCCTGCCGCCCCGGCCACGAGCATACGTTACCTGCTCCGCGTAGCAGGTCTTCAAATCCCCGGCTCCCCTCTTCAGCGCATTGATTGGCTGAAGAGATGAGCCGGGAATTTCAAACGGCTCCTCTTCAGCCAATCAGTGCTCCTCTTCAGCACTGATTGGCTGAAGTGGAGCCGTTTGAAATTCCCGGCTCTCCTCTTCAACCAATCAATGCACGGCAGCACTGATTGGCTGAAGAGGGGCCGTTTGAATTTTCCGGCTCCCCTCTTCAGTTAATCAGTGCTGCCGTGCATTGATTGGCTGAAGAGGGGAGCCGGGAAATTCAAACGGCCAATCAATGCGCTGAAGAGGGGAGCCGGGGATTTTGAAGACCTGCGAGGCGGAGCAGGTAACGTGTGTTCTTGGCCGCGGCGGCGGACTGGCGCGCGGGGGGTGGCGATCGGAGCAGCGGCGGGGCTGGCGATCGGAGCGCTGGCAACGGGGGGTGGCGATCGGAGCGCTGGCGGCAGGGGGTGGCAATCGGAGCGGCGGCGGCGTGGCGATTGGAGCGCCGGCGGCGGGGGTGGCGATCGAGCCGGCGCAGGGGGCTGCGGATGAGCAGAGGGCCGGGCTGTGGGTGAGCGGGGGGCCGGGCTGCAAGCGGGGGGCCGGACCTTGGGCAGCGGGCGGCGGGACTTTCGCGCAACGACTGTTTACACGGAACAATCAGCGAATTTTTTGCCAACGACGAACGACGATTTAAGAACAAGTTAAAAGATCAAAATGAACGTTTTCTCGCTCATTGTGCGATCGTTCGCTGCGTTTACACGTACGATTATCGTTCTAATTCGATCGTTATCGTGCAAATTCGCACGATAATCGTTCCGTGTAAACTTAGCATTAGGGTCCATTTACACAGAAAGATTATCTGACAGATTATCTGCCAAAGATTTGAAGCCAAAGCCAGGAATGGACTATAAACAGAGATCAGGTCATAAAGGAAAGCTTGAGATGTCTCCTCTTTTCAAATGCATTCCTGGCTTTGGCTTCAAATCATTGGCAGATAATCTGTCAGATAATCTTTCTGTGTAAATGGACCCATAGCTCCCTGTAATTAGGGTATTAGAACTTTCAGCTGGGAGAGGTATTATGACCTTTGCTACGTTGTCTCACTACACTGCAGCTTCTTCCCATTGCTGCGGATCAGTGCAGCTAAATTCTATATTCTGGAAACCTCTCTGTCATTCTTTGGGCTGCGTTCTGACCTTTATTCCAGTCTCAGCCACAGTCAGACACAGAGATACAATGCACATTAGTCCTTGGAACTGCTCTGAAGAACTTATGCCACAGTTCTTAAGATAACCAGGTGGGGATTCTGCCCCGGGCAGACTTTGTTCTAGACTACCGTATCTCAGAATCAGCCATTACTTATAGTCTACAGCCGATATGCTTGTCTGCTTTGACCGGAGCTTTGTGTCAGGGTGGTCTTACTTTTTGATTGCCAGGAAACTATTTGAAGATTTGTGCATTATTGATGCTATTCCTGGGGTCTGGCTTTACTGCTTAATTGTATCTCTTATTCCTGGATTTGTGGATCTGTCCATGGTTTTCATAATAGTTCCATCCTGTTGTTATAGTTCAGTATTTCTTACAAGAAGCATACGTCTATGAACCCATTTCGTGCAGACGTTTTAGTCAGATGGTTGGGTAAAATGAGGGATGTTGTTCATACAAATTAAAAGTTGAAGAATTTGATATCATGTTACCTGTGGTGAGGGAATGATGTGTACTTCTGTATATGGTGTCACACTGATTAATCGGAAAATATGAGATCATAACTGGATATTATAACACAAAGAAATACTATGCTAATTGTAATGTCATATTAATACCACGTTGTGATCCTTCAATCTTCTAGAAAATATTCTGCATACAAGCTTTTGCCGGGCAGTCTAGAAATTACAGTTCAATTATGGCCGACTGTGCACAGTATGATATGAAGTATGAAGCACGCGTCTCTGTTCTGAACAATCTTCTGTACAATTATTAGGAGCTGGATTTTGCAAACAACCCTTAGCTAACACTAAAGCTGCCATGGTTGTAATTCAGAGTATACAGAAGACCATATTATAGCAGACAATCATTCTCTATTTGCAGCAACGCTGACATATGCACAAAATCTGTATATCTGTCTATAGTATCTATCTATCTATCTATCTATCCATCCATCCATCCATCCATCCATCCATCCATCCATCTATCTATCTATCTATTTATCTATCTATCTATCTATCTATCTAGGTTCGGATGAGAGCAGCACTACTCGTGGATATAAGCGGTGCCAGCAGATGAGGCCAATGATCATAGGCCCACAGCTATGTAAAGATGAATCCATAGCAATCCAATATGCGTGAAGATAAATTAGTGAATTTATTCCATTAAAAATATGCAACGTTTCAGTCACCTCTCGCGGCCATTTTAAAGCACATTTTCAAGTACGCTCTTGAAAACGGCTGCGAGAGGCGACAGTAACGTCATGTTTTTGATAGAATAAATTTACTAATTTAACTTCACGCATATTGGAGTGCTGCGGATTCATCTTTACATATCTACCTATCTGTCTGTCTATAGTATCTATCTACAGAGAAAAAACCTCTAAGCAGCACTCTTCATTGTAGGTTAAAGCGGGTGCCAGTATTATGAACAGGTGCCTATTATAAACTTTGTTTTACTTTGCATGGAATAAAAGAAACGTCACATTTTTTCACCTGAATCGGTAGTGCCATGGATTTTCATTCAACTCTATCTATCTATAAGTAGATAATCCACGGCACTCCAAAGGTTAACGGTGCAACTGTGAGTTTATTCAAAACAACATGGTGCAGCACATCATAAGGCACGACGTTTCGGCAGCCTCACGCTGCCTTTTTCAAGCAATGACCTGCAGCCTCTGCTAAGTTAGCACGGACATAACTGTGCTATCTAGAGTATATTGCAACTACTAAGCACAAAGTTTATCTTTAACTGGCTATGAATTAACTATTAATCAGCCATTAGTTCAGATTCAAGGGCGAATTCCGATTCTGCCTCTCCAGGCATAGCCCATCGCTGCTTACTGTACATGAACAGACAGGAGTCCCTGCTCCTCTATGTATTTTTCATGACTGCCTATACTAGGGCAGCATGGAAACAAATTGACCAGTAGGCATACATTGCATAGCTTGCTGCTTGGTAAACACTTGCTGGGCTGGGGGCAAAGCACCCAACACAGTGAATGTAGAGCCTAAGTGTTGATACCTACTTTGGTCCTATGCTACCGTTTTATAGTACCCAGAAGTTCCCCTATGACATCCTCATACACTCAGCACTGGATGCTAAGCATGGTTTCAACATGTCTAAGAGACCACTAGAGCTGTCACTCAGAACAGCTCCTTGGTCATACAACTAGTATAATAGTCCAGAGTTATTGTGACTTATACATTATAGAAATGTTTATTCTATTAGAAGTTGTTAAACTGTTTTCTGCAGTAAGGAAAAGTTGACCCCCCCCCAGTTTACAATAATGCTGTCATGTGAGCTTACATAAAAGAAATTTGACTGTATATAATGTATGATTTATGAGATTTATGAGTATGGACAGCTCCAGAGCCTAGGACACTTAAGACTATTCAGAAACATTCTACTCTGGGAGAAAATAAGGGGTCTCCTTAATGTCAAAATTTAAGTTAAAATTTTACCCGTATTGAATAACACTGAGCACAGCTGCAGCCCTTTCATGTCCTAGCTATATGCCATAGCTTTCTATGGTGGGAAGGAAAGGTCTTTTAAGGATAGTAGGGAAATTGGAGAAGGATCTACGTATTATTGAGGAATTTAAATGGGGCAAAAATCTATCACCGGTCTCAAGATTTTCCATCATGCTATTTTAGCAGCTGATACAAATATCCTTTGTTTTTGATACAATTATCGTTTAGGCTTTTTTTGTCGTTTAAATAGACTAATGTCTATTGAGTTCACCAAGGCATGGGGAAAGGATGTGTAAGTAATTTCCCCCCCCCCCCACTAACAATCCTGAGGTAGAAAAAAAAATAATTGTGGCCCTGAACAAAATTAAAAGTAAGGCCCCAAGAGCTGGAACATCATATCAATAGCACAGTAACATACTAGTGTACTATAGTCAGTCACTATATGAAGCCTAGTATCACAATAATACCAATATATAAGGCTAAAATAATACTGCTGCACCAGGAATGCTGCCATTACCATTATATAGTGAATGAAGAAATATCTCCACACAATGATTAATATTTCCCCCACACAGTGACCAAGTGATTGACATACTGGGGGCCACACAGTGGCCATATAGTGCTAAATACCAGTCATACACAGGATCTGCAATCGGTATAAGTGATTACAGTACAGTTACATCCAGTAACTACAGGTGAAGTCTTCTCCGTCAAAAACCCAATCCAACACTTTTTGCCATGCCTCCCTTGATGACCCACACTGTAACCGTGTCCCATTTTTCCCCAAAAAAGTAGGAATGGCTAGGTATGTGAGATAGATGTGGAATAGATAGGTCCCTCCATTAGGTATGTTTGTTCCATTGTTAAATATGTAGGCACTTCCCATTAAATAGATCCGCTCATTAAAGAGGAGGATATGTTCTCCCATTAAGTAAATAGGTCCCCCCTAAAGTTAGGTATATCTCCCCAGTCTCCTAAGTAATCAGGTCTGTACTCCACAATAGGAAGACAGGTAGGGCCCTGCAGTAGAAAGGTGGTGAGCGTCCTAGTAGATAGTTATTTTTAAATAATGGATGTTATTTGCACAATGACGCTCATTATTATGAAAGACGGACGTCATTTTTATATGGTGTGAACCAAGCCAAACAGTAGTTTTCCCCTACAGAAAAGTCCATTGTGTAAACATTTATACTGTGTAGCTGGCAGCAGGGCCATATTACATGGAAAGATTATTGTGCAAATAATCGTTATGTTCAAATTTAAGGTATAATCTTTCTGTGTGTATGCAGTGAATGATCAAGGGACTACCGAAAATTTATTGATCACATCTTTTAAGGGGACCGTAAAATCGTTGTTAATGATTCGCAAATCTTTCAGTTTATGTACACATTGGGGGAGATTTATCAAACATGGTGTAAAGTGAAACTGGCTCAGTTGCCCCTAGCAACCAATCAGATTCCACCTTTCATTTTCCAAAGAGTCTGTGAGGAATGAAAAGTGGAATCAGATTGGTTGCTAGGGGCAACTGAGCCAGTTTCACTTTACAACCCTTTGATAAATCTCCCCCATTGTTTGCTCAGATCAGGTATAAAGTATATGAAGGATTGTAATAACGATTAACAATTGTAACTAAGGACTATTGCTCCGATGGTGAACAATTTCAGGTTGTTGGCAAAAGTTCTTGTTTGCTGATGTTTACTATTATTCCGAGAAAATGAGAAATCGCCTTGTTTATTAGGACTCATAGAATTATTTCCTTGGGCTCCCCAGTGACCTTGGATGCTAGCAGAATGAATGGGACAAGGCAGGATTATTATATAATGGAGCTGTAACTAATTTGTCCCACTAGAGGGCTGAGTCGTACTGTGATGCTTCTTACACATGAACACCTCTATGATGCAGTGACCAAAGAATAAGCAGATGTCAGTTCTACACAATGAAAGTGACTACATTTAATGACTCACAGGGAACTCCCTTCTCTTCCTATGTCCAGATCACTATCAATGTTTCTTCAATCATCTTGGCACAAAAACTTTCCATCTAGTTCCTATGCCCCTCTTATTTCATCCTACTGAGTAATAATGCCCCATACAGTACTAACAGCCCCTTTGGGCCCCACAGAGTAATAGTGCATCCTTCTAATAATGTCCACCCTTGCAGTATTAGGGGCACTGACTGCACCAATAAATAAGGGAGGTAACTTCATTTCTTTAAAGAGACTCTGTCAGTAGGTTTATGCTGCCCTATCTAAGGGTAGCATGAAGTAGTGACAGAGAAACTGAACAGAATGATGTATCACTTACATTGTTCTCTACAGCTGATTCAGAGATATCTTCCTGAATAACATAGACAATAAGTTGTCCTCTCCATTATGTGCATGAGCCCTGTATTCCTGGATATTCATGAGAAACAGAAATCTCCGCCCATCAGCTGCTGATTGGCAGTTATCTCTTCATGCTGTGTATAGGCAGTTGGCTGTCAATCAGCTGCCGTAGGGTGGGGGGAGGGGTGCAGCAAGAATCCTATTCTCCTGCATATTAGGAGAACGGCTGAACAGAATGATATAAGTAATACACCGATCTGTTCAGCACTTCTGTCACTAGTTTATGCTGCCTTAGTTTTAGGCAACATAAACCTAGTGACAGATTCCCTTTAATTATCTGCCACCTGACATAGCATGACATACAGCAGCGGCCTTATTCTGACTCCTTCTTCTTGTCTCTTGTTGTTTGACATCTCAGATCACATAGTCTAAGAGTGGGAGTCTGGAAAGGAAGAGAAAGGATATGCATTCTCTTGCACGCTGTACTCTGTTGAAGGCTGGGATTTAGTCGTGAGATAGGAGTAGGGGGAGATGTGCAGGCTGTTGGCGGGGTCCAGGAGCAGGATGCACGCAGTGCAGGCACTAGGACAGGTAAATATAGCTTCTTCTTTATCGAGTGCCCCCCAGTCCCAGACAGAATTTTTTTTTTTTCTCTGAACACTCAGACCGGACTGATCACACGTCTCTATGACATGTCAAAAGTTTCCCAAACAACATTGATACTTTAAAGTCTCATCAGTGGCCGCTGCCCTTTCCCGCTTCACTCAATGATTGGCTAAGCAGCTGTCCAAATTAAGATAACAATTAAAAGGAAATAATATAGGAGCAGACTAAATGGACCATGTGGTTTTTTCCTGCCATCAACCTTCTATGTGTCAGATATTTATCATGTTTTAACATTTCAGTAACAATGAATCTTCCCCTTCCCAGTCTTTCTCCTAAGAAGCCATTATGATCAAGCAACAAAAACAATTTTCTAATACACATGGATTTAAAGGGTTTTTTATTTCCAATAAAAGCATTTATCACCTGTCTCAAAAAAAGATTGCCAAGTAGCCCTTATAAAAGGGGGCAGTGTGTCACTGTCACATGACCACAGCCCTATTTACTGCTATGGGACCGACAGAGCCAGGAGTAATTTTTGTCAGTTCTATAGCAATGATTGAAGTGGCAGTCATGCTTTTCTTGAAAAATATTATATTACAAAATATGGGCATTAGATTTCTGGTAATACATTGATCCAGGCATTTTTCTGAGGGAAGAAATTTTCTCTCTCTGATGGGGCAATTGTCATCTGCCTCATAGGGGTTTTTGCTTTACTCTGGATCAACACAGTAGGGTTTCCCTAGGTTGACCCTGATGGACTCTTGTCTTCTTTAAACCTTACTATGTTACATTGTTATTATGCATGTGAACTATCCTTTCATCCAGAGACACTTGGGAACCTCTTTTTTTTTATTTCACAGGCCTAGACGGTTGGACTGCCAGTGATTTCACATTTATCACCATTCCTATGGATACATCATAAATGCTTTGAGTGGGAACTCTGTAATGCTACAGTCCTCCTAACTATGGCTAGTGACCATGTACTTGTATTGGTCACAGTCTGTCTATTTACATCCAGTAGGCTTGTGCACCATGTCACGACTTTATTTTAATCTGCTTCCATGACCTTTAGTCAGTCCTGTAGCAGGAGCATTTCCTCACATAGTAAATGACTTGTTACTCCGTACAATATAAGTGGCAAATTCCTTCACAAAAAGTACCGTCATAGTGTATAACTGAGCATACGCCCTCCCCAGAGTTTGACAAACAGTGTTAATAAACCTGTCAAAGCCCAGTTGTTAGTTAAATGTTGACTTAGCTGTGCTTGTAGTGATGTTGCAAATGAGACCAAACATCACCAAGTGCCAAAAGAGGAAGAACACTCGTGAATGCTAAATGAGCTCGATCGGGATCTGACACCAGAATGAATTGGTGTCTCCAGAATTAACCCTGGGGGCAATGTTTAATACACACATCTGCATAAAACCTTCAAGTTTTTGACATGTATCGTATAGCAATGGATATAATAGTACAATAATCTACAGTAATGAATATAACAAGCATACTCAAAATCATTCATAACAATACAATGATACTAATGTTTAAAGGGAAGTTACCTAAGGAAAAGTAAAACCACCAATCAGATTTCAGCTCTGGAGCCCTTTTAAAAAGAAATAAATAAATAAAACAGAAAGATTGTTTACACCAAGCGGTCTGCGATTTTTTAGCGAACAACGATTTGAGAACATGTTGAAAGATCAAAATCATCGCTTGATCGTTTGCTGTGTTTACACGGAACGATTATTGCTCAAATGCGATCGTTATTGCGAAAATTCGAACGATAATCGTTCCGTGTAAACGCAGCAATAGTTGGTTGCTTAGGCAATTGTATTATCTTAGTTATGTTATATATCTACCTATCATAAAAAAAAACTTCAAATCAGCACTCTCTAACCCTGCAGTCCCAGTGGATCTGCCCTGCTACATGTATTATTGTCAGGGTGTTAGCAGGCAATGCTAGACAAAGCAACACAATCTCAAGCACATATTTGTTAAGGTAAGAATAATTTTATGCATATGCAATGACCACTGTGAAAGGGTTAATGGTAGCCTTTCCAAAAGAAGCCAAAGGGGAGGAGAGGGGAGGATCAGATTTTAGGGAGAACTGGATCCCCTCCTCCTCAGGACTAAAGGAACAAATGGGATATTCATCAGGAGCATGTCTATGCCAGAGAACCTCCCAGAGGGAAATGAGGAGAGACTCAGACTATAGGGCGATCCTCCTTATAAATCCCCCACAGCTTTGCAGCACATACACCTTCCTTTAGTGGGACTAGTGTGACAGTCATGATTACTGGAGTGAGAGTGCTGCTCACCTCCCTGCTCCTGGCTGCCCACAGCTCTGCCCAGCAGCATCAGCCCAATGAGAGGTAAGGAGAGGGGCATGCTATTATTCCTATATATATATATATTCTTACACTTTACACCATGCTCTGCCATTCATGCTCTATTCCGTTGCCTTCTATTAACTGTTGCTGTTCTACATAACAGCCAGAAGAATGATCATAATGTAATGTTTTCTGTGGGAACTGATAAAGTCTATGTACAGCTCTGCGGATTATGTTGGTGCTATATAAATAGTGAGCAATAGCAGCAAGTAAACGTGCATATAGCATTTAATTTTTACTATAGTAACAGAATTGGTAATTTATTGAGCGCTCTTACTTGGGTATTATAGACAGGCATATCATTGTAGGAAGTGACAGTGCCTTCTATGAGTTCTGTCACATGTGCCAGTCCTGAGAATTCAACTATGATTTTATTATAACAATGGGTGTATTTATTGCATTGTGTGAACTTGTAAGGTATCATGGTGCACACATGATGCAGTCCCATCTGTTCATTATTCTATCTATCTATCTATCTATCTATCTATCTATCTATCTATCTATCTATCTATCTCTATCATACATCAGCTTTCAATATCATATCCATTCATTCACATTCATATATCCAGGTTGGGGCTGGTTGCTTTCTTGTATAGGTGTATGGTAAAACGTTTGCTCCTCTCACATATTTCTGTAGTTCTGTTCAGTATTTATCCTGTTGCATCTTCAAACGCTTCAAAGACATCCCTTTGCATTAAGTATCCCCTGCCACTTTCCTTGATCCTTACATTCATTCTTCCATGAGAACGCATCATGCTCCGCAAATGTCTGGCTGCTGGCTGTATGGTTTTCTGAAGATTGCACAGATGACTACTCCCATTAGTAATACAGTGGTGTGCCCTTATACCGGACCTGTTGTCATTGGTCAGTGGGCTCCACTCCCTTACCTCTTACTGTAGGGAGAACCTAGAATTACATAACCTTCTCGGCCCCAGAATCCACTGTCTTGATTTGATTAGAAATGGTTTATCATGGGTAATTTCAGCAGCTTATGGATGTATTAGGCTGCCTTCCTGGTAGATAGGATTCTGGCAGCTAATGTGTGAAAGCTTTTAACCACTTTAGTGTTATTAGAATCTTTCAGTTTAATGCAGTTTTAATGGTTTTCCTGAGTCATTTTTAAGTTAAATAAGGGCAGAGTTTCATCTGATCTTATTCTACAGCATGTGTTCTCCACACGCATAGAAGGGAGACTGGAGCGCTCTGCTTACTTAGATGTATGGACGGTAGCCAGCAGTCATTTTATTTAGATTTCCTATTGCGCCACAGGACATCGCTTACATCTTCTTTAGTTTGGTATTTTCTGTGTATGCACTTTTGCTGCTCAATAGTACTTAGTATCTGCGAAAATAAGGCAGGGTCCCCATACTGTATACATATCCCCATTGCAGAAAGGCTCCCCAAACTGTATAGCTCCCTCCCCCTCTATAGTCTTCCCCTATACTGCATACTTGCCCCCTCTGCACTAAGGCTCCCCACACTATATACCCTCCATAGTTGTTCCCATATACTTAATACCCCCCCCCCCCCTCTGTAGTTCTTCCTCCATACTGTATACATCCATCTGCAGGCAGTTGCCATACTGTATCCAACCCCCAACCCCCCCCCCCCCTTGCTGTAAGGCCCACTATACTGTATATTCCCCTTCTGTAGTTTTTCCTCCATATCCTCCATACTGTATACATTCCCTTTCTGCAGGTAGTCCTTCATACTGTTTACCTTCCCCCCTCTGTAGTTCTTCCCTCATACTGTATACATCCCCACTCTGCAGGTAGTCCTCATACTTATACCTCCCTCCTCCTGTGTAGTTGGCCCATGTTCGCTCCATCATCCCATATTCAATGCCACCTACTGTGCATCTTGGTACCACTCCTTGGTACCTCCCAAATAGCTTGTGTTGAGCAGGTGGAGGCGGAGCATAACAAGTATGTCTCTAATTGGCTAATGTTTAGACCTTCACACACGTTACCATCTATAGGCTATGTTCACACTGCGTATGAATCCGTCCGTACGCCGCCGTACATGTGCGGCTGAAACTACGGGTGTGGGAAAAATAGACATCCGGCCGGATGCGTACGAACCGCGAATATACGCCCGTAGTACAGTTATGCTTCCCTAGCTTGTTTCAAAGCGATCTGAGGCAGGTCATTTACTTGGAAATCTTCGCCCAGCCCCGTAAACCCCGTAAAATTTGTCTGAAATAAGTACTCTGTACGGGACCGCATGGAAATCCACGACCGTGAGTTTCAACATTTCCGTCCTCAAACAATGGTCTTGTTCATTTTTCACGGCGCCGTATACTATCCGGCTGTAAGCTCATACGTAGTGTGCACTGTGCGGGCGTATATCGTATACTTTCAAGCGAACGCATCAACCTCAAAACTACGTGCGTATATTCGCGGACGGATTTATACGCAGTGTGAACATAGCCATAGAGTGTAACAGTCGTAAGCAAGTCACTAACTGAAACAGTGTCCGACATTCTTTTTGGTTGCTTTTTCATCCAATCCGTCATGTTGGGCTGAAACCAGTGGCGTCGCTAGGCAGTTTTATTCGGGGCTCATGCCCCGAATAAAATGCCTGCTGCCCCGGATTTCTTCAGCCCCGGTCTTGCGAGCCAGATGCGGCTCTTTTGATGGCCGCATCTGGCTCGCAGATCGCGGCTGCTGCCCGCCTCGCCAGCTGCTCATCTCATCTACTGCCCACCCGTAGCGCCCGCCGTGCATGCTGCTCCAATCCAATCAGCGGAGACCGGAAGTGCGGGGCCGCTGCGGCGGACCGTGGCGCACGCGCTGATTGGATGCGTGCACCACGGCCCGCCGCAGCGCAGCACATCCGGCGGCCGCTACGAGCGGCCAGTAGGTGAAACTCGGTGGAGGTGACTGTGGAGGTGAGGAGGCATGGGGGAGAGAAGCAAGGGGGAGAGAGGTATGGGGTGAGAAGTATATGGGGGAGAGGACCACGGGGGAGAGAAGTATCTGGGGGAGAGGAGCAAGGGGGGAGAAAAGCATGGTGGAGAGAAGCATATGGGGGAGAAAAGCATGGGGGAGAGAAGCATATGGGGGAGAGAAGCATGGGGGGAGAAAAGCATGGGGGAGAGAAGCAAGGGGGAAGAAAAGCATGGTGGAGAGAAGCATATGTGGGAGAGAAGCATGGGGGGAGAAAAGCATGGGGGAGAGAAGCATATGGGGGAGAGAAGCATGGGGGAGAGAAGCATGGGGGAGAGAAGCATATGGGGGAGAGAAGCATGGGGGAGAGAAGTGGGGGGAGAAGTATGGGGGAGAGAAGCAGAGGAGAGAAGCAGGGGGGAGAATTATGGGGGGAAAAGCAGGGGAGAGAAGCACAGGGGAGAAGTATGGGGGATAGAAGCAGGGAAGAGAAGCACGGGGAAGAGATGTATGGGGGAGAGAAGCAGGGGTGAGAAGTATGGGGAGAGAAGCAAGGGGAAGAAGTATGGGGGAGAAAAGCAGGGGGGAGAAGTATTGGGGAGAGAAGCGGGGGGGGAGAAGCATGGGGAAAAGAGGGGGCCGGGTGGGGTAGTGTGTGTGGGTGGAGAAGGTGAGGTGGGGTAGTGTGTGTGGGTGGAAGGGGTCAGGTGGGGTAGTGTGTTTGGGGATGGCGGTCGGGTTAATTGCAGGCAGGATGGGAACTTTATTACTATGGTATGTACTGCAGGCACATTATTACTATATAGGAGGCACAGCAGAGGGGGTATTACTATATGGAGGGTACAGCAGGGGGCATAATAACTATATAGGGCACAGCAGAGGGCATTATTACTATATAAGGGTACACAGCAGGGGGACATTTTACAATGTGGGGTAATACAGCAGGAGGCATTGTTACTATAGGGCACAACACTGGACATTATAACTATTTGGGGGCACAGCAGAGTATCCTACCTACAGGGGGCAACATACTTACCTACCTACTCACTGACACCAGGTAGTGGAATAACTACTGTATGGGAGCCTATAGGAGGGGAAAAGGAAGGAAATTGAAGGAAAAGTGCAGAGCCTGAGATGTTTGTCTGGCAGGTTCTGAAGAGATGAATTGCAACTGAAAGAAATCATCATGGTGGTTTGGGCCGGATGGAGAGAAAAAGGGAAAGAGAACAACTCAGATCAAAGAAGACGTCACCTGTGAGTCACTGAATGAGGTTTTTGCATTTTGTAGAACGTTATCTGGTAGGAGTTCCCCGAGGTAGAAAAGGTTGGGAAACACTGGCCTAGAGGATAGGAGCTAGGGCAGACCTCCCAGAGGCTGTGTGTACAGGGGGAGCTGTGAAGGAGCTGTCTGTGCCTGCTTAGCCACAGTTATTAAGAGTGGAGGCAATAGAGCAGGACTAATTGAGCAGTCATTGGGGTTACTAGCTTCTGCATCATGCTCCTTCGCTAAGCGCTTATGACGGCACTCAGAGGGCCCGGGCCCCGGATGTTTTAGGACCCTAGCAACGCCCTTGGCTGAAACCAATGAAAAATACCTCTCATATAACAAATAGCTGAGCTTTAAACAGACAGACTTTACACATTGACTGCACATGGAGATTCAGAAGCACTGGAAAGTTTTATTTTATTTAGGAAGATACACTTAATGCAGTGGACAACATCAAATCAATTTTTCTTTGCATTGCATGTATTTTTTACTAATAAAACAGATGTACAGTTGGTTTTTATTAAAAATGTTCTACCCTTTAGCTTCGGCAGCTTGCATGTATGTACACCACAACAGAAGCTGATCTGTGCTGACCTTTCCTGAAGCCAAATGCAGGGTTAAAAAATATATACAACTAACATAAATTTTATAGGATTTGTATTTAGATTTAGGAGATGAAAAAGAGGAGCTACAGAATGAGCTCTCAGAGAATTGTCTGGTGGACAGAGCACACAGTGGCATCGAGCAGCTTGTATTGTAATGTATACACATGCAAGCTGCCGAGACTTAAAGGGGTACTCCAGCGGGGGGGGGGCACTTTTTTGCTGGGACCGGGGAGGAGGTGGCCGAGGGAAAAGACGTCCACTCACCTCCCCGGTTCCAGTGGCGGGTCCCGCATCGCGGCGCTTCGGTGCCCGATTCCCGGGGGCTTCCGGGTGTCTGATGCGGGCCCGAGACGTGACGTCTCAGGTCCGCTCAGCCACTCAGTGAAGGAGGCGGGATCCATTTCAAGTCCGCTCAGATCCCGTCTTTTCCCTCGGCCACCTCCTCCCCGGTCCCAGCAAAAAAGTCCCCCCCCCCTGCTGGAGTACCCCTTTAATAGCTGGTAGCACCTAAATACAACCTAGTACAAGATTTCTTTTCTTGTCAGGACTTTATGAGTCTTAAAAGTTACATTTTGTTTGCTTTTGTTTTGTTTTAATCGTTCTTGGGTATTTGCTATAGTAAATCACATACGATTTAGTCTTATTAATGTGATAAGTAAACAGGAATGAGCTGGGAGACCAAACACAGCTAATACAAAATGTATGGCATTGTGCTTAGAAAACAGGGAGTAGAATGTGGTGCTTCATAGTGTGCTGCTTATACCCTGGCTTATTATCTTGTGTGTAGTGATGTCATCATAGTAGAAAAGATGAATCCCGGCACTCACCAAGTTGCATCCTCCGTGTTCTTGTTTGTTTTGCACCAATAAATAAGCATTGCTTGACTTGGTGAGTGCCGGGATTCATCTTTTCTACTGTTCTGGGATTACTTCTACCACGAGCACCACCTGACCCGCAGAGTGCCATCTTCTACTATAGTGATGTCATGATGGTGGCTACTGTGGTCATTGGGCAGCCCATCATCACACTTTAGTTACAACAAGCAATGCAGAATCTGATTTTAAAGGTGAGTATATTAGGTGGTTTGTTTTTTTTGCAACTGTTTCTATCCAGACAGAACACTTTATTAGAAGTTCAAAGTTCAAAGCCATGTTAACAGCTGGAGGCTGAAAAGATCATTAATCCAGTTTTCACATATCTGACACTTTAGAGAGTATTAAGAGTTCACATAGACCACACTATCACTATTGACTCATTTTCAGGGTGAGAAACATCTCTTTGCTATCCACAGCAATGAGTAGAAGACATTTAAATTGTTAACATCTGAAGAATGTAAATCCCTTTTCCTTCTGCTGCTTGATACTGGTAGATAGCATGCACTGTACATCTGCAGGACACAAGATGATATGCTAAATATTGGTAGTATACGTTGATCTTTTCCATCCATAGACATTATCAGTTAAAGGTGGAGAGGAAAATACAAACATAAGGAACCTCTTAAAAGTTTTTACATTTCTAAGTCTTCTATCTCAATATATAACTGTGTGTGAGAGAATACCCCATATTTCAATTGGCCTCTTCCTCTGTCCTACCAATACACTCAAAAGGATACCCCCTGGGTTCTAAATTAGACCATATACTTCTTCCAATTACAGTAAACACCAGTAATAAGCTTTCTGTGTTAACATGTTATTACAAATGAGTAACATACACAAATTAAGTTAATGGACAAAAGTATTGGTCCCTACCTCTAAGGGCCCTTTTAAATGCCCCAATGAGATCATCCATGAGATCAGCAGTGCTTGTTTGCAGAGCCTATTAACCATGCAGTGTGTAAATTCAACATACTGCGTGGGAGCAGGGAATTATTTAGGACCGGCATACAAGTACACTGGTCTTGATAAATCTCTCCCATAATGTATAAGTCACCACCACTTTAGTGACTTAATAACTGCAGCATTTTAAAACATTAAAATCAGTACAAAAACTCTTCAGAGACTCCATGTCATTTGATTCCATTGCTGAGCAGGTACAGGCCAGCCTTAAATGGGCACTGCCTTTTTAAAAAACTTCAAAAAATGCCATGAAGACAAAACAACAGTTTTGATTAGTTGAGGTCTTAGTGGTCAGACCCCGACTTATCAGGAGAAGGGGCCAGGTAAAGATCTGTGCACACTCTCCCGACTCTAAGTCTCGTGATGGGGATGACTGCACAATGTAAGCATATGGGACCATTTCGTTCACATACTGTAGACACATGATTGGTCATGGTGTGAACACTCAGACCCCAACTTTTCAACAGAAGATGTGAAAAGTTTTCCATAACGACAGGTATGCTTTACAACAGGTATTACACAGCTTGACCCCTGCCCCATACAAGCTCTCATCTCCTAGATTGGTGCTTGTCTAACAAGCTTATTGATAGGCTCTGTTATTGGATGGGCAGCGCCTCAGAAATAATTGCTGGATAGTTCATGCAGCTCTTCTATAATTTGCCAGCCGCACACAGTCTATTACTAAGGTTAAAGTCATGCGATCAGCATTTGCTTGTTCATTGGCTGATCTTTGGGTTTATTACACAGGGCAATTATTGGCCTGTTATACTCACCCAAATACAGTGAAAATGTCACCACTGGATTTTGGAGCAATGGATATGTGTTCTGTGGAGTGACAGATCATGCTCCTCTATCTGGCAGTCTAATGGACACGTCTGTCCCACCCAATGAACAAAGCAAGGTCCATAAGGTATGTTTGGGTTAGTTTGGTGTGGAAGAATCTGAATGAGCCCTGACCTTGACCTCATTAAACACCTTTGGAATGAATAAGAGTGAAAATTGTGAGCCAGATCCTCTCATTCAGCTTCAGGTCTGACCTCACATATGCTCCCCTGGATGAATGGGCACAAATTCCCACAGAAACACTGCACTGCACAGTACTCCTACATAATAGTAAAGCTTCTACATTAACAAAAAAAAATGTATATGTTTTAAAAATTTAAGACAAATACAGCCTTAAGCCATGTTTATATGGCGTAAGGCACCAGCTGCTACATGACCCGGCCTGGTCACAGAATGGCCGGTGTCAGAGAAGATCTTCGATTCTGCAGGATTTCGGATGGGGACGCACCTGTGTGTACACAATAGAGCGTGCGGCCGGAGCATTGTGTAAACTGACAGGATCTCTGTGGCCACTGTTCAATGAATAGCAGCCGCAGAAAACTGACATATCAGCTAGCGATCCCAGCTGGAGTGTATACTATGTGTATACACTCCGTCCGGGATTCCCTCAGCTGCAGTACAATGTACGTGAAGTATTAATCACACCCTGTTGCAAATCGGCAACAACGGCCATGATTAATACCTAACTTACGTTGTGTGATCATGGCCTTAAATTTGATAGATATGTATGGACATATAAATGTAATGTTAAAATCACTAGAACCAAATTATAATCACACTACATATATAATAATAGTATTCTTAGGAATATTACCGCACAAATGTAGCCTGAAACCGTTTACTCCAACTTGACAATATTCGGAGGCCCAATAGAAAATGAATGCAGCATATACATGAATTCTGAGGGACATTTCCCCTCTTGTGAGTGGACGATAACTATTGATTGTGAGATACAGTCTCCAGGGCCTTAAAGGGGTTATGCAGCACTACAAAAACATGGCCACTTTCTTTCAGAGACAACATGACTCTTGTCACCAGTTCAGGTGTGTTTTGCAATTAAGCTCCATTCACTTCAATGGAACTGAGCAGCAAAAACCCCACCCAAGCTGGAGACAAGAGTGGTGCTGTCTCTGGAAGAAAGTGGCCATGTTTTTGTAGTGCTGGGTAACCCCTTTAAGCTAATGCATATTAAACTTAAATTTTACATTTAAAACCGATGTCTTCCAACATACAGTACCAAGCTTAACAAGTTATGTGCAAACAGTGGGGATAAAGGCTGTGCCTATTTCTTCTTTGCTCCCAGTGACCACTAAATCACTTGGAGACTGCCTTGCTGTGTCTATCTAAACCCAGCATAGTTTTGGTTCTGATTCAATCAAATGTCACTTTATCAGTTGTTTTCCCAGCTATGGCAGCTCCAGTTACCGGTGAATATTATAATGTAAAACATATTGCACTTTTTATTGCATGGGGAAAAATAACACCGAGGAGTAACAGAATACAGATGTGTCCTCCTTACCTTTCCTCAACATACAGTATCTCAAGATGTATAATGCTTGATGACTAGCTTAGAATAAAACAGGATTTTACCATACTAAATGGGGAGATGTATAGGCTATATGTATACGTTTGCCCACCCAGTGAACAACTTTTGTGGTTTGTTGGAGACCATAGTGCACAGTTGTCTAGTTCTGTGCCCCTTTTATGTGTGCAATAAACAAGGCTTAAAAGTCACTGAAAAAAGACAATAAAAGCTCTAGTAACACAGATGATAATATATTTTCTAGTATCCCATGATTAATACTGACAAATAATAGGTATATATAAATAGTAACATCAATAGCATGATTCCTTTATACAGTATGTAGCATATAGCGCCTTCTTGTGTATTAGTGTTTTCCTTTTTTGACTAGGATTAAAAGAGACTTGATGTAGCAGAATGGAAAGGAGTGGAAAGTTTTACATCATTTATGTAACAAGCCTGCATGAAGTTTATGAGGTCCTAAGAGAGTCTGACATCTATTGCGGAGTAAGATGATATATGTTGTCTGTCTATGACATCTCCCCTTGTTGGATATTGAGTCAGACATAGCATGCGGGCTGAGTGTAGGGTTTTGAGAACAATTTTCACAATTGTAGGGATTAGGGATAATATACAGAATACATTGTAAATCGTATTACATTATTGTGTCCTTAGAAGTCTTACCATGCCTAGAAATCTCTTCTCTTCATAAAGTGAGACACTATAGTTTAATAATTTTTGTCACATTGATCCATATTAAAATAAATAATGAAATATTATGGGCTTTACTGGCGTGGAAAAGCAGCTCACTTTACAGCCTACAGGAAAACCGAATGTTATGACCTGACTACTACTAGGTAGAATATTAATAAAAGGTTAGTTGTTTTATGGCAATATTTATTCTTATAAAGTTTCTATAGTTATTATGCAGTGTCACGTCCATTGGATGACAGCTATGACAGATACCTCCCTTAGAATTACATTTGGGTCCATCAGCTTCTGCCAAGATGGACACCTATAGATGAGGAATTTATTTTTTTGGCAACTATCACTTTTCCTCAAAAGCCTTAAAAAGCCTTAAAAAAAACTAAAAAAAAAAAAAGAATACAAAAGTAAAAAATAAATGGTGCTCACAGTAAATAGTTAAATTGGCCAAACACTTTACATAGTTAAGAGCAAAATTCAACGTAGGGCCAGCCCTCCTGACTCACCCTCTTCGATGAAGAAAGAGTAATAAGATGCTGAAAGCAAACAATTGCATTTGGGTAGAGTCAGGTGTCCCCCATACACATTAGACCGTTGGTTGGGACAAAACCAGTAGGTTTGGACAGTCTTTGTCTAATCTGTACAAGAGCCTTAAGCAGGCAGAATTATCTGCTTAGGGTGGACAGTGGTAATGCTCACTTCAGCTATCTCTATGAGTTAACCTAAACATCCAACAAAAAAATAAAAACACACGTAGATTAATGTAAAAAATGGACAGCAAAAAAACAACAACACACACATGGGAAAACTAGAGCTTTATCCACCTTATGTTAATCCACTCCCATTTCTGCACTTAAAGGAGTTATCCAGCACTACAAAAACATGGCTACTTTTCCCCCTACTGTTGTCTCCAGTTCAGGTGTAGTTTGCAATTAACCTCCATTTACTTCAATGGAACTGAGTTTCAAAACCCCACCCAAACTGGAGACAACAGTAAGGGGAAAGTGGCCATGTTTTTGTAGCGCTGGATAACCCCTTTAACAACTGTACAGAAAGGTAATCACTTTGGCAGTAGCTTTATGAAGGTTGGATTGTTACTGTGATTATGTTTTTGTGACACCTGCTTAGGCTAGGTTCACACAGCGTTTTTGCAAAAACTGATCCGTTTTTTTTTTTTTTTACGGGAACAAAAGTAGTGTCAACACTACTTTTGTGTCCGTAAAAAAAATGGATCAGTTTTTTTTATAATGGAAGTCAATGGAAAAACAGATCAAAACGGATACACACAAATGCATCCATTTTTGTCATCCGTTTTTCAACCGTTGCAAAAAACGGATGAAAAAAACGGATTGCAAAGACGCAGTGTGAACCTAGCCTTAGGCCTAATTCACACATCCGCTGTTCTGTCCGCAATTGCGGGCACACAATTGCAGACAGAACATAAAACGAATGTTATCCAAAGGCCTCGTTTACATGTCCATACGTGTATACGGGGCCGCGATCTTTGCCGCAAAAAAAATGTTTTCTTGCGGCACAGATCGCTGGGGTAATGGAGTGTGAACGTATTGCTCCATGAAGCACGAAGCACTAGGGATGCAAATTCGTATTGCGGGCAGCGTTCGCGGGTTGCACTACGGGTGTGTGAACAGGGCCTTATAGGGATTTTTGAACATATTTTATTTGTATCACTGTATTCTCTTTACATTCACTGCACAATTTGCACCAAGCTTGTTCTTGCATATGTCCCACCTTATCAGTTTTCTTGCCATCTTCATAGATTAATAGTACAAGCAAATATAAAAAAACTTTGTAATGTTTTTTATCAGACAAAATGTTTTCTTCTCCTGTTTTCTTCTCCCTCCCCCTCCACTAAACAAATTTAGGTTACAACGTAGCAGCTCAGGAATCACATTATGAGTAGAGATGAGCGAAGTTTTGAAAAGTTCGGTTCGGTCTGATCCGGCGAATTTTGGTGAAGTTCAGATTCGGCCGAACTGAACCTAAAACGAACCTTGCAATAACGACTGAATAATTGCAGCTACAATAGTGGGAGTGTGATAGCGTATAGTTTTGTTTAGTTGCTATTACAATGAAACAAGTGGAAAAAATCAAAGTGCAAAAATAGCGTAAAAAAATGTGCCAAGGTGTAAGTGATTACACGGGACATAGGACACAAAGTTCCTTGGACCCAGTAGGGTGGAAAACAGACATTTGACAGTGGAACCAGCAGCAGTAATAGTACTGCATTGGACCCAGTGTGGAGGAGAGGGAGGAGGAGGCAGTAGCACTTGATTGCAAACAGCCCAGTATGGTTGAAAAGAGACTATTGGAGGAGGCGGCACCACTTGATTGCACCAAGCCCAGTATGATTGAGAACAGACTATTTGACGAGGAGTAGGCAGTACCTGATTACACCCAGGGCAGTATGATTGCGAACAGACTATTCATGGAGGAGGATGGTCAGCCTTGGAGTGTTGGCCTGGGAATCCTTGCTGATGATGTTGTTCACCGCACTTATAAGAACACGGACGAGTGAGATGATGTCGTTGATGCCTGCTCACAGAGTCGCGTCCTCAAAAGGGATAAACAATTGGCACGACATGTTCGAAGAAACCCGGGCACTATGAGGTTTATCACATGTGCCATACAAAGTGTATGACTCCCTGCTGCACTGCAGAGAAAAGGTTCCTCCCTTTGTGGGCTACAACACTTCCCACCTTTAGTTGACCTTGGCTCAGCCATTCATATATCTCCTCCCTGATGGTCCGGAGGAGCTCCTGCCCACTGTGGCTCCGTTCACCCAGGGTCACAAAATGGAGGACAGCCTGAGAGCGCCGAGCCTGACATCGTTGGTAAGACACCGGGGCAGGTTGGACTGCAGTCAAAGCGGTGGATGGTTGCAAGCTGGTGGAGGCAGAACTTTTGCAGAACTGGCCCCCTAAAGTACCGTGGAGGTGACAGTGGCAAGAATAAGCTAACTTTCTGGTGGTCTTCTGGGGGAATGTTGACCCAATGGGCAGTAACAGACATGTACTGCACTTGCCCATAATTAAAGGACCAGGCATCAGCACTGGGGTGCACGGTCTTGGATACCAAGAATCCCAATGAGTTGTCAACATTTTTGTACACAACTGTGCAGTGATGGGACAGCCGATGGGACAGCTGATGGGACTTTTTTTTTTACTTTTTTTGTTTCTGGGACAGTGATGGGCGGCTAAATGGGGTTCTATTTTTTGAACCTGATTGTAAAGATATGAACTGAGATTTTGACTTAGTAAAATAGATCAGCTTGAACACTGAAGTTGCTTTCTTGTGTCTTGGTTAATACTCACAGACATCTGTCACATTACATTCTTGATTAGGCAGCACCCAGGTATATTTGAGGAGACTGATTTAAGGTCTCACCCTAACAGTGGTGACATCACACATCTTGATATTCACAGAAAACCAGGATACAAGGTATTATAGCAGTAATAATCCCTTGTATCCTGGTCTATTCTGTGAAAAAAATTTGTGTCGCCATTGTTATTTTTTCCAGATTCGCAACAAACTTTCTCAAAGTTTGGTTCAGGGCCGAAATATGAGCAGTATAATTCTATGGGGTGGGGGTGGGGGGGTGTGCCTGGGAACACACATGGGCTGCAGAGAATGTTTAGTAAGAAAACAAATTGATATATTCTTCTATTCTACAGTGCTGAAAATATATTCAGTTTATTTTTGTAAATTACTTTTTGTACCTTTTTTGTGCTTTTTTACGGACAATTTAGTGATATTTAAAGTGACACTGTCACCCCCTATTTGCATTTTGACTGCTCTCCACAGGTGTAAAGGGCCAATGTTACAGCTTTCATTACTTATTTTATATCACACCTCATGGTGCTTGTTCTGGTAAAAAGTCGTTTTTATCACCTGTGGATTGGTATATGTGGACGGGGCCTCGCGGCCTATGTGGCACATCGCTCCGCCCATAGCGCCACTTAGCCCTGCCCCAATCTGCGACGCCATCGCCACATTGGCCCTGCCCCCTCAGCGCCCATTGGTGTGTAACAATCTAGGGGGGTGGGACCTAGAGCTTTAGGCTGGCCCTTCCAATGGCTGCTGAGGGGCGGGCCTATGCTGCGATGACATCACTGATGGGGCGGGGCTGAGTGGCGCAGCGATGTGTCACATAGGCCACGAGGCCCCGCCCACATATACCAATCCACAGGTGATAAAAACGACTTTTTACCAGAACAAGCACCATGAGGTGTGATATAAAATAATTAATGAAAGCTGTAACATTTACCCTTTACACCTGTGGGGAGCAGTCAAAATGCAAATAGGGGGTGACAGTGTCACTTTAAATACCATAATGACAACATAAATTTCCATGTAGACATTTCATTTGTTTTCTATGATTTCTGAAAGCTTATCTTAAAATATCATTACTGTATACAGAAAGTGGTCACTTGTGTAGGGTCTGTTAGTTTAGACCTTGACAGTAAGGTAGAATGATAAGACTGGTGATCTCCTTTGTTGTATCTCTAAAGATCTGTCATTATAATGAAACTGAGTGCCAAATCTATGAACCACAGCTGCTATTATTTCTGTCACATGTGATTAAGTCATAAGATGTGTTGAGAATTTCAGAGTTGCGCTGAGATCAACACATTTACTGAACATTTCACCAAATGTTATTGCAGGTCTGACCTGACATGTTTTCCTGCTACAACAAATTCATCACCAAGGCATAGTCCCTGTTTTAGAGCATGAAGCATGGTGGTCTTCAGAGCCTGGCAAACCCTTTGTGTGGTGTGCCACTAATAATAAGTCTCTCCTCTTATAATAATTTGTGTGTGATACCCATGATAACGTGATCCTCAATACGCTTTTGCATGCAGTTGTTTTAGCTTGACACAGTACTAATTTTAGATCCTTGACCTTGAATACTATAATTTTACCTACTTTGTGGTACACGTACACATGTATTAAATCATGCTGTTTCTTCGACAGGTACACATTTACTTGTGGTGGAAATCTAACAGGAGACACAGGAGTACTGGGAAGTGAAGGGTTTCCCGGAGTATATCCACCCAACAGCAAGTGTACATGGAAGATTACAGTAGGTTAATGTTTCTTTTACGTTGATTAACTTACTTATGATAATATCGTCTGAGAGGGATTTTATATGCATAGAGAGGCTATAATGACCTTGCTCAAGGTCACTGATAGTTTACTGATAGCAAGCAAAAAGTCATAGGTTCTTTAAACAAATACTTTGTGCGACCACAAAAGTCAGTGTGTAAGGGGGCTAAGTATCCCGCTACGTAGGCCCAAAAATCATGCAATACTCTACAAGTCCTCAAAGGGCCAGGTTGTTGTAAGTCTCCAGAAGGTTACCTGCTGCTTGTAACAGCTTGCCCCATGTAGGCATTGTTCACGCATTTGTAAAATTTAAAAGTCTTTAAAATCGCTAATCCACTCCCTATCACAAATTTTGGTCCCAACCACCCTCTGTTCCTTGGTTATGTGCATGCAAATGCTTGGACTTCACATTCTATATAGCAGCCAATCTGATCCTTGCTGTTGGTCAATCACTCTCTGAGGTGAGGTGTAGTGAGTGACCCATCTACAGTCTTCAATAGCTCTAGAATCTCACACACCTGGCACAACCATAAATGCAGAATGTCTTCCTCAAGGTTGAAGTCTAATAAACCCATAGGGGGACATGTATCAAAAGGTGAAAATGCCTCTCTCAAGCCCCTGGCTTCTATCCTAGGAGAAGCCCCCCCCTCTAGACGAGCTCCCTTTGAGCATCTTCAGTTACGCCACTTCCTCCAGACCGTTTCACAGGGCAAGCAGCTACACCGTTCCACCACGGACTTTGAAAAACTCTGCCTCTCCACCATGGGCCCCCCACATGCCATTTCTGCTATCTATGGGCTGTTGGTCTCTGCCCGAACGCAAGCTCTACCTCACTTCTGCACGGCGTGGGAGTCAGAACTGGGGAAACAGTTCACGGAGCCTCAATGGGCCAAATGCTTCTTCCTAACTCACAAAGCTACAATTGCCACCAAAGCACAGGAAACTTGCTATAAGATCCTGACTCGGTGGTATAGGGTCCCTACATCCCTTCACAGGTGGTTCCCCTCGGTCCCCGATACCTGCTGGCGCTGTGGGGTGGGAGAAGGCACTATGACACACGTCTGGTGGGGCTGCCCCAGTCTTGCACCCCTCTGGTCCGTGGTGCTCAAAACTATTGCAGATGTCACCGGGGTGCAGGTACCCCACACGCCTGAGGCTGCCTTGCTCTTTATGTTCCCCATGACTCAATCTAAATTCAAAAAGTCTCTAGCACGCCACTTACTACAGGCTGCCAAGACCATCATTCCCAGACACTGGAGGTCTGTGGACCCGCCGACCCTGGGGGAGTGGTTTGCTGAAGTTACCCACATCCAACACATGGAGGACTTACTGGCTTCTTCCCCTACCGACACCTCTAAATACACCGCCACATGGGGCCCTTGGCTCTCTTTCCTCTCCTCCCCTCAATACCGCTCCCTTACCTGTTAGGCCGTACCACTCCACCACCCCCCTCTCTCCCTAGACCTACCCCCCCTCCCCATCATCCCTTCTCTACTCATTATTTCCCCATCTTTCCCCCACTTGTGCTCCCTATGGCAGTTTGCTACCCTGCCTTTACAATTATGATTTTCGATATCATAACTAGCGCCATGGATTTGGCTCCTTCTGGTTAAGCATTCACCCATGCCTCGTTATTTTGTACTGTACTACACTGTATAAGCGTTTCTTATTAGACCACCCTCCTGGTCAAGTGTTGCGCTTGCAGCGCCCTTCTGTTGTTTTGTCCACTGTTGTCCACTGTTTTACTGTTTGCTTCTGGTCACAGCTTTTGTTGTACAATGATGATATTTCAATAAAGCCCTTTGGAATCGAAAAAAAAAAAAGGTGAAAATGCCTTTTTTAGGCGCAGATGGGGCTGTTTGGCGGAAAAATATCAGGGTATTTTTGCGAATATTTTATGTGCAACAGCCCCATCTGCGCCACCTTTGCCAGTGGGGTGGAGAGGGGGCTAAGAGGGGTGTGCGGCAGCACACAGAGGGGGCGTGGCCTCTGCGTGCGCCGCATTTATCATTTTTCCGGTGGAAAAATGACGCTGAAACCTACGCCAGCTCTGAGCTGGTATAGGTTTCAAAATCTTCGTACGGACAGGCTCCATGCGATTGGGATTTATGTATCCCCTGAGATGCGGAGCTGTGGGGACATTTGTAAGCGCGGCGTAAAAAACGCCAGACTTCATAAATGTCCCCCGTAGTCTCTTAAGGTGGCCATACAACGTTCAGCCAACAATCTTCTCTCATCCTCTACATACACATGAACAGTAGACATGGACGAACAATCCTGTGTTATCTTTGGGGAGGGATATGCCGCAGCCAGACTGACCTGGCAGTGGCTTATCTTTCTCAAAGAACAAATGGCCGTGAAATTCCATCACACTTGACCTTTATCTCCACTGACATCATCTGTCAGTGGATTTTTGGGAGACCTTCATTCACTTTATACTGAAGGCTGAACCCACCGCAAGCTGACAGAAGTATATGTGGACCTGAAAGGGGTATTCCACCCAAGAGCTAAAAAATGAAGTGCTTCCAAACATGGGTGATCTTACTTACCAAGTCCCCCTGAGTATTTTGAGCCATCACCATCTTTCTAGCTAGTTACAAGTCTTTCTAAAAGCTGGTCTATATCCAAGATGGCGCTGAACAGGAAACTACATTTCCATGCATGCATTGCACCTCAGAGCCAACTGCTAAGTATCTCCCTCATCTTGTTGTATCTGCCTATTGCTGGCTCAATCTGCTTCTGCTTTACACTGTAAACAAAATATCTATCTATCTGACTACATTGATAGATAAGAAAGAGAGATTAAAAAATTGTGTCTCCTTTCCCCTATACTCCCGAGGAGGCTGTTACTGTCCTGTTGATGTTGTTTCCCTGCCAGTTGGCCAGGTGCTTAGTGATTGTTGTCATGTCATTGTTCGGCGAGGTTACAGATGAGGTGTTACAGCTTGCCTGGCAACAGAAGAGACCTAGATCATGTGACTTTGGTCTCACAAGGGAGGGGGAGCGCAGAGGAGTGGAGACAAAATGGACAAGGAAGTGAGGATTTTCAGCAACCCCAGGGTGTGAGCCAGGATGTGCAGCAGACAAAGGCCTAATTCATGATATAGAAACATATTTCAAACAAGCTTAGATTATGGGTGGGGACTCAACAGGGCTAAATCTTTCTAAAGTGGAGTATCCCTTTAGGGTTAGCCTCAGGTCTAAAGTTATACACCATCCAAACAGTCAATACAGCCTCTCACAGATGGTTAGTGATGCCACAACCAGACCCATAGCCCATGTAGGATACCCATAGAATAGCCAAGCTGTAGTGACCACACAAGAATAATTACTAGCTGCTCTGCTTCACCTATATTTACAATTTTACACAAGTACAGTTGAAGTTTAGCATTTAGTACTAATCATTTACCACCCCCCAGCTTTGTTTAAATAAAAGTCCACAATTGTGCACTGAAAGTCCTAGTCAGAAAATTTTGCTTCGACATTTCGCAAAGTAAAAGACAATTTGAAAATGAATAGAAACAGAAAATAAAGCCGGTGGAGAGTACTTTCACTGTGGTCGAAATAGTCTTCTTACACCATCATACGTTACATTTTATTCATTTGTAGACCTGTGAGTCACAGAAAGTTACTGGGATACTGATGACTCAACACCAATGGGACATGACAGTGGGATGATTATGGATTCCATAGATAAGAAAACATCAGTATTTTCCATCACAAGCAGTTACTAGGATGAACCTCATGAGTCACATCTGTAGGAGACAGCAGTGTATGCCTCTCTCTGTTGTACCATCTGGCAGCATTGTGAAATTGAATGACATTGTGGATTCTGAAGAACTGAAACACATGGGAATATAAGTTTTTAAGAATTTTTTCAAAAATATTAAAATTTTCAAGAATTTCCAGACATACTTTAATTTTTTTTTTTTTTGCAGTGACAGGAAAATCAAATTCTCTGTAGACAGAAATTTTTATACAATTTTTAAAATAAATTCAGATCACTGATTCTTATGTCCTTATATTGTTTTCTTTATATTTTGCTAATAGCCACAATACAGCAGAAAACAATAAATTGTCTGAAAAGGGGAAAGGCTGGAATGTTACAGATAGCAGTAATTTATAATGCTTATAAAAATATTGTATGCATGTAGACATTTTCCTAACTTATCAGGGCCAAGCAAAGCAGAGAATTTATATATATATAATAGAAAGAAATACATAAATTAGCTATTGTTATTCCAAACCAAGATACAACCAGTACAAAAAAACTTGGAATGGTTAGAAATGTTAAAAGCTATATCACAGCATAAAATTGTTGTTGGACGCTTTTTCCAATCCAATCCAATGGAGTGATGTCAGTATGTTTACACAATCGTGGAGTATCGGGCATGTTGCCTTTGGCACTTTCGATAGAATTCAAGTGGTCTGTATTATGAGCTATTCCAACTATTATGTAACAGCCATTTTTACTGCAATCCAAAAGTGGAACAGAACAAAAAGCAGAAAGATTTTTACCTTTCACAGACTACAAGGTGCCATGAGCTGACTATGGGAAAATAGAAAGATCCAGATGTTCCCTCTTGCCCTCAGGCTACCTATATGGCTGCACAGGTGGTATGTCTGCCATTGTCCCCACATCTTATATTTACAAGTTTTTTTTAACCTTAATCTTAAAGTCTTTAATGCTATAGAAGAAAGGGGGCAAGTGATATGTGATAGGTGTGTCTATTGTGATGGGATTGGCTGGGGGACATATAAAAAGAAGACCACGTTTGTCAAGAATGTGCAGTAACCTGGTGTGAACTGGGCCTGTTTTTACTTCTATGTGCCACACCCGCTTGCTTCCCAGCTTCCTGGCAATGCGGGAGTTAAACTGATTACTGGGAGACTTGATTAATGCAGCTGAGTAGGTCTTTAGACTGACTGTTTTCTCTGCCTATCTGGAACCTGGAAGATCTGAATGCCGGTCCAATGGGGATCCGGACCGGGCTCTTGTTCAGCATAAAAGAAAGCTAAGGCACTCTTTCAGTGCTGGCTAATTAGGTTAATACCCTGGTCCCAGCTCCCCCCTGTCTATTCCTGCATTTCCCATCCTAACTCCCTTTGCTTGCTTGCTTGTTACCTGGCCTCTGGCTTTCACTTTAGACTATCCGACTAATAACTGTTTTTGTACTGCGCTGCCTGTCTGGTTTTGACCCTTGCTAGTTTACTATCAGATATTGTTTTTGTCTCTCTGTCTTGTTCTGTGTGCAGGTACCCAGTGTAGGGATGGTCATCGTGGTTGTCCGCGGCTGCCTAGGGCCGTGTGAGGCAAGTAGGTAGGGACAGTTGGTGGGTTCAGCTTTAGGGCTCACTGTCGTGTCATGTCCTTACCTGCCCCGTCCTGACAGCGTTCTCTAACCTACTAGCCCTGGATGAAGCTACTCTGTGCAAAACATATGTCGGGAATGGTTGGGCTTTTTTTTTCTCTGAATACCAGCTCAAGTAATTACTACATCCTCTACAGGTAAAGCATTTAGATTTTTTGGCCTCTCTTTTATTGGTCTTGCTAGTGTGAACTGTGTCCTGTAATTGTAGTATTTGCATTGTGGTACACCTATTGTATGGACTGTGTTCCTTCATATGCAATAAGTAATAAGTATTTTTGTGCTATCACAACATATCTGAACATGACTGAGAAAGTATGGGGACCCCATCTGTAATTCAGTCTGTTGTTAATCAGGTCCCTCATAAACTGTATGTTCTTTCATGTTTTTTTTTTATCCATAAGCTTGTCTCCCCCAAGCATTTTTTTTGTTTTGTTTGGTGTAATTTTCTATTGCATGGGACATTGTCCTCTTAGGGTACAAACACACACACCGTATACGCAACAGATACGCAGCAGATCTGCAGCAGATTTGATGCTGTGTTCAGTTATTTAGATCTAATCTGCTGCGTATCTGCTGCGTATCGCAGCAGTAAATACGCTGCATATACGGTGTGTGTGTTTGTACCCTTAGGGTACAAACACACACACCGTATACGCAGCGTATTTACTGCTGCGATACGCAGCAAATACGCAGCAGATACGCAGCAGATTAGATCTAGATAACTGAACACAGCATCAAATCTGCTGCAGATCTGCTGCGTATTTGCTGCGTATCTGCTGCGTATACGGTGTGTGTGTTTGTACCCTTAGGGTTTTTAGAACTCCAAATTACTGTACTATAGTTATAGGAAACAAATAAGTTCCATTATTATATAAGATTTTTAAAACCTTGGTCAAGTAAAGTGAAGGTCAAGTTTTTGGGTCAAGGATACAGAGTGCAGTCAGAATATTCTAGTTTCAGTTTTCTTATGAATTTAAGATTTTTAAAAATTTGCAATAATGTTAAGTCTAGGTTGGGATAAGGCTATGTTCCTACAATGTAAAAATAAGGGCAAATAACGGCCGTTGTTGCAAGATAACAGCCATTATTAAGCAACCATTGCTGTTATTTGCCCTTATTTTTACATTGGGGGAAGGCTGTAAACAGGTGTAAAATCCAGTACAAAAATCATTCACTACGTTGGTCTAATAAGAATCCCTGCCCCTCTGGGCTGCGTTGGATTTACTAACCCTCTTAGTAAATCCAACTAGCCTGAGACAGGTTTTAGCTTGTGTAAATCATGATAAATCAGGTGCAGGAGGAGGCCCCCCCACTCCGTCCACCCTTTAGGCAAACAGGGCAGCACCAGTGGAAAAAAGTTAAAAAATAATCACAGATTTTTGCACAGAGCTGGTGGGCAGGCAGGGGCGTGGAGTGACAAAAAGGGGGTGGAGTCCTTCCATCTGAGCCAAATTTACTACTATAAATTGTAATGCAAATTTACAGCAGCTGGGAGCTGGTATACACTCCTGAGGTTGTCACATGGGCAGCCTCAGGTGCAATACATTTACTGAATGACCTGCACCTCTCAATAAATCTGGTGTGGGGGAGAAGAGAGGATTTTACGTTAGAGCGGTGTATGAATACACTGGCAGTAATGAATTCCACCCATTGTGTGAACATAGCCTAAGGATGCAAATAACAGTCGGTTCATTCTACATCTTTCAGTTGTGAAGGTCCTGAACCATACAAATCAGGCCCATGTATCTATCAGTATCTGCTTTATGTTTCCCTGAGCATCTGATCTGAATCAGGAATCAATCCCATATCCTGCAGAGAGGTAGCATGTTGTGTGACCTGATGGAGCAGGCCGCCAAGCTTCATAGTTCTCTGTACAGCAAATACCTTGTCAGTTATCTCTTCAGTTTTTCAAAGCTTTATTTATTATTAGAATATTTGAGGATAAAGGACTATATAGGGTTTCCGAGTATTGTTTCATGTTATGTCCTGACAGGGTCAGAAGTACGTTCAACTGCAAATAAATGTGTTGCTTTTATCTTCACTTCCTTCTTATTGGTATGTTGGAGAAACACGTAGCAGATGGCACACATGATATGAATGTTCTCAATATGCTGTTTAAGGGTTCAAAGGAGACTATCTTGATAGAACCTCCCACTATATACCTCTACATAAAAGTCTGCATTGTTTATATAATATCATGTTTTTAATTCTTTAAAATGTCTCTTATTTAAAGGTAAAAGAAATAACTAAAAAGAAGGCAAGAGGTGGGTCTTGTGTGATACCAAAAGGGCCCGTTCAAACTACAGAAAACAGGCAGAAATTTCAAGCGGAACCCCCACCCATGGACTCCACTTGGAGTGCCGCCTGCTATTTGTTTCAATTGGATGCCTCGCATGCCTCCACTCTCCGCGCCTCTCCGCTCAAAGAATTGACATGACATGTTCCAATTGAAACAGATAGCAGGCGGGATTCCAAGCGGAGTCTGCATGGAGTCCATGGGCAGGGGTTCCGCTTGGAATTTCCACCTGTAGTTTTCTGTAGTGTGAATGTGCCCTAAAGATATATGCAGTAGAGCAGGAGAACAGATTCAGTGCTCACTTTTTTGCCGCTTGGGCTTTGTACGTATCACCCCAAGGTATGGGGTACAGGTGATCCTGTGTATGGTGTCTCCAACTGGTGGAACGTCTTGTAATGTGGTGGGGCTGCCAGAGCCGGCTAGAGTACATGTGGGATGCTGCCTGTAAAGCAATAACATATAAGAAAAAATGCCAACTGGCCATACTAAAAGTTGCCAGCGCTGCCCCCCCCAAAAAAAAACAGTGTGAAGTCCAGGATGTAAAAATAAATAAAAATTTATTGTAAAATAATGGATACATGTATTACATGTTTGGGGGTTACTTTCCCTTCCTCTGACACAGTGAACATTTTTCATGTATGTTATTTCATATAAAGGTGTATTCACATACTTTATAGTGATAACTTGTCACCGGGATATGCCATCATGTTATAATCAGTGGAGTTATGACCTGTGGGACCCCTACCATTTTTTAGAGTGAAGTGGCCTTTTGTAGTGATGCTTCCTTTTCAGTGATTTTCTTTTCACAGCATCACCTTTACCATCTACTGTGCAGAATGGCGCCATTCAAATGAATTGGGCAGGCCACAGGTCCTTGCACAGACAGGTAGCTATGCCACTGTGCAGGGAAAACTTAGTAGGGGGCACAAAGCTAAATTGCCATTTGCCATTGCTGCTATTTTATTTTCAGTTTCTAGGGGGTTCAAGAGGTCAGAGAGATATGACATTACTATATCAGATGGGAATAACCCTTTATTTGATCATTGTGCAACTATTGGATATCGTTGGGATGTGGTTTTCCCCCACACAATGATCAGGATATACTTCCACCCCCTCCATGTCTTAGAAGACTTACATATGAGAGGTGGAATCAGAGAAAGTAAGTGCAGGGGAGCAGAAGACTTCTTTAATAAAGATCCTTTTACATGGACTGATTATCTGCAGACAAGAACCCTCACTATCAATCATTGGCCCATATAAAAGTGCCAGCAATTACATATACATGCCTTATTCAATACTAAAGAGGCACGTGTAGTACCTGCTCCTTGTTTCTGAACAGGGTAACCCTACAATTAACTCCATTCCCTAACAGGTTATTTGTCAGAGTATTCTGTAAATGAAACAAATACAAAGCGGTCTGAAGCTCTGGTCTGCACATAGTTGTCCCAAATAGTTGTTCCATAGTTGTTTCAAATTAGTCTACCTGGAAGTAGCTGCACCTATCAAATGATACCTTTTTTTTTACAGGTACCTGAGGGTAAGGTTGTTGTCCTTTCTTTCCGTTTCATCGATCTGGAGAACGACAATCTCTGCCGATATGACTTTGTGGATGTTTATAATGGACATGCTAACGGCCAACGCATCGGGAGGTTTTGTGGCACATTTCGACCAGGTGCTCTGGTATCAAACAGCAATAAGATGTTAGTCCAAATGGTGTCAGATGCCAACACAGCAGGAAATGGCTTTATAGCAATGTTCTCTGCAGCCGAACCAAATGAAAGAGGTATTGTATGCCACTCCTTGGATTAGACCCACATTCAGTATTGTGTTTCAAAGCTATCTCCCTCATTAATGTCCTAAATAGGACCTAGATGACATTTTTTTTACCTTTACCTCTAACATTTGTGTTTGCCATGCAACTTGGTATGCTTAAGTATACTTGGCTGTTCTGAGGACAACAACTAGAACATGGGGAATAGCTTGTGGTCCTAGAGCTGGATAGATTAGATTAGTCACAGAGGAATTAACAGGTCACTTGTATGCCTGACAGAGTAAATAGTTGGCACAGGGTGAATAGGACACAGACAGCACTAAATGATAGTCAAGGTCATGTCTAGTGGTAGACAGCAGGAAGAAGAATAAAGATGGGTCAAGAGTCAAGACCAAGTTACAAGGGTCACAGACCACCAACGTGGAGAGCAAGACAGGAAGTTAGTTTTAGCAGCTGAATGCTATCACAGGCTCCCTGCTGACTAATACAATTGTAACTAGTGTTTGCTAAGCTTTAATTGGCTGGATGGAGTGCTGTAATACTGCACATGTACCACCTAGAAGCCTGTACAGTTATTGAAGCACAAAGTAGTGCCAGCGCCTGCTCATATAGATGGGGGGTAGTAACTACAATAATTAGGCTACCCTAGGTTAGAATATGAACATATACTTAATAAATTATCGACCCATGAAATGAAACACAATGCATAATATCGTCTCGCACGCTATCAAGTAAGAAAATCATTTTTTATTCTGCAAACATCCTAACTGACAAGCATGATTGCAGGGGATCAGTACTGTGGAGGCCGCTTAGACAAACCTATTGGAAGCTTTAAGACACCCAACTGGCCAGATCGGGATTATCCAGCTGGAGTGACATGTTCATGGCATATTATTGCTCCAAAACATCAGGTGAGACAAGAAAAGTGCTATTATGTTATTGTTCTTAACATTCATTAGACATATAGAAAAAATATACAGTATACAGCTAAGGTTAGGCTCCCATTTCCACTGATGCTCCGTTCGCGTTGCTCCGTCTGAAGTTCTGTTTGTTCTTCAGGATCTGAGAAGACAAAAAAATACTGCATCCAAAATAAATGGACACCAGATGGAAACCCAACAGACCCCATTGTAGTCAGTGGGATGTCTCAGGTGTCCGGCTAAATCAGTTAGGTAAATTGTTACCCCCCTTACTCTATGTGTGGTTCTCCGCACCATCTACAAACTTAGATGCTACACATTCTATATCTACCTGTATAACACTTGTATGTGTGTTCTTTCTGCTGTAATATTGCTTCATTTTATCAGTGGACAGTGTCACCTAGGCAGGAGCATAGCTAAGATTCATGGGGTCCCATAGCAAGAAACTGTACAGAGCCTCATGAATCCTGTACCGGCCCCCTCTCATACTCACATTACCTGGTGCAGTTCCGCGGCACTCCATTTATCCAGATCTTGGGCGCACAAGTGACGTCACTGGCACGCCGGGAGCTGGGAGAACGGAATGCTGCAGGACTGCACTGGGTCATGTGAATATGTGTTTCAAGAAGGAAGGGGGGGCTCTTGTTACTGGGGGTGCAATGCTGCCTCCAGCCACAGAAGAAACTGGCAGTGCGTGCTGTGAGCTGTAGCTACCAGGTCTGCTGGGGCCCCCCTGCTGCACAGACCCTGTAGATGTGTGGTCTTCCTCCATGGTAGCTACGCCACTGCACCTAGACACAGCTGCCATCAAGCCCTGCCTAGGTGATCCTGTCCGTTGATTAAATGAAGCGAGAGTAAGGGCGGTGCCAGTATCACTTTAAGTGTCCATCATTGAACGGACCATGGGGCCCTTTTCTGTGGTGCCGAACCGGCTTTCTGCTAATGAAATGGGAACCTAGCCTATTATTTCTTCAATCTTATCAGTTGTTACCCAGTTGAATAAAGAGCTCAAATCCCCCAAGTATTCCTTGCTGCCTCACTGCCTTCATAGAATTTATTCTTCTGATTTGCATGATAACCAATCTGATGTAGCGCTAACTGTCTCACTACATTACATGAGCTCAGTGGGTACAGATGGGTCTCACTACCAACTTTTTCACATTATCCTTCCAGTAGCAACCATCAAAACAGCTTTTGACTATAATGCGACCTAAACTTCAAGGGGCATTTCCATCTCAACTAGTATAGTTAAACTTGTAGGATCCGTCAAGTATAAATAAATATTATATATTTGTGCAAATACATCAATCTGCTTTTAGAGCAGACTGATGGTTGGTAACCTTGACAACAAGCTGTTAATTATGGGAGGGAAGGAGCAGCATACCAGGAGAAGAAGGAAAGTTTGCTTAATGAATGTATTTGCAAATATATTTAATTTGATGAGCCCTACAAGTATAACTATATTAGTTGAGATGGGAATACTCCTTTAAGTTCAATATAAAAAGTAATGAAATGTTTACAAAATTGTAAATAAAACAAAATTAAGATTTCATTAGCAATTCTGTTGATGAATGGGTAATAAATGGATTACCTGAAATGATGCTACAGTATCTCAGAAGAATGTATTAAATCCCACCTAGATGATTTTCCATTAATTACCTTGTCTCTTACTGAAGGTAATTGAAGTGAAGTTTGAGAAATTTGACGTGGAGAGAGACAATTACTGCAGATATGATTATGTGGCAGTGTTTAATGGAGGAGAGATGAATGATGCCAAGCGGATTGGGAAGTTTTGTGGGGACAGTCCACCTGCGTAAGTAAACACAAATAGGGGATTCATCATCTCCACACTCAGCGTACATTGGAAAAAAGCAGATTTTTGCACAAACCAGCTGGTCACAAAGTATGTGTACAAATCTGGGTCTGGAGATGTTCAATGTGTCTATGTCCAAGGGAAATTGCTGTAAAACTTAATCACTAGCAAGATGGCTGCCCTCAGATGGCAATCAGAATCAGAAAATAGGAACAGATTAGAAAATAGGAACAGATTAGAAAAAAAAAACATAATTTAATATCAGGCTTTAATTTGTTATAAAGAAATAGTGGTGTTTTTCCGCGCATAGATTTCTAAAGGGGGAAAAAAATTGTCACAAAAATGCCTATATGCCTAATGTCTATATGCATATTGCTATTTTTCTTTGGTGTTTTTTGTTCCCTTAGTTCTTCAATAGAAATCTTGAAATCACATGATGAAAGCATCATGTAATTTGTAATGAAAAAATGGGATAAAACCCCAGACAAAAAAAACACCTCTGCTAATTTACACACACACACATACACACACACACACACACACAAAAAAAGTCAAAAAGCAGTAAGAACCGCTAGTTTTTTGGGCTTTTTTGTGTGTGTGGGGGGGGGGTTAGCCGTTTAACACCAAATAACAGCACAAACATTGGTGGGGGGTGGAGGGGGGAAAAGACAGGGAAGGGAGGCAGATAGGTGATTGAAGCATATTACAAAGTTATATAACGTTGTAATGTGTTTCAATTACTGGAAAAAAGCTTTACGCCGAAGTGCCCCTTTAAGTTACTGGTAATGGGGCTCCTAGGGTCAGACATTTACCAACAAGTCATCTGAAAATGGCAACCAATGAGAATTACAGTGCAACTGTAGATATCTTTTAAACAGAGGTTTATATTAAAGGAGATGTCCCACCAAAGTTAAAAATGTTAGGCAGACAGGGGTGTAGGAACATAATAAAGAAAGCATACTTACTCATCCCTGTGCCCCTACAGCACTAGCTTACAGATTCCTACCAGCCGGTGTCCTGCAGGGCCACAGGGGCACAGGCATGGGTAAGTATTCTCGCTTCATTATGTTTCTGTACCCCCTGTCTGCCTGAGATCTTTAACTTTGGTGGGACTTCTTAGGAAAATGAAAGGTGGAATCTGATTGGTTGCTAGGGGCAACTGAGCCAGTTTTACTTTACACCATGTTTGATAAATCTCCCCCATTGAATCTATATTATGGAATCTACATGTATTTTTATTAATAGAATGAATTGTACTGGCACCATATATGCTTTTTGAGACACGAGAGGATGGTGTAATAGGTGCATAATGTGGCTCTAGCTTTCTATTAATATTATAGCTGCAAGGCTATGAACCGACCTGATAACATCCTCCTGATCTATGATACAGTTGGGCCAAAACTTTCAACCATTTTATGGTTGTTTGAAACTTGACAAATGCTTTTATACAGGGTATTATTAAGCTATTTTTTTAAGATTTTTTTTTCTATGTAATTCCCCTTTTACTATCCGCTTGAAAAATTGAATTAAATACTGCACGTGTGAAAGCGTCCATCGCCTTTATAAAATATTTTGGCCTATTTCATTCTCTTTCCTCAACACTTCTCTTGCACTCATACATATTTATTGCTCTAAAGCAAGGACAAGTGGGTGCGGTTCATTTAGCTTCTGCATCCATTCCAAATGGCACATGTTCTAGGAACAAAAAGAGCGAAAAACAAAACTTTGGGCAAAATGAGAACTAGACACTGGAGTTTGTGAGAATGACATTGCCTTCAGTTTATGTTCCACCCGAGAATGTGATGGTTGTGTTACGTTTGAGAGACAAAAATAAATGACAGATTTAACTCCGACAACATGTAACAAAATGTCATGTGTTTCAAGTATTTTCCATAGTGGTGACATTTTGTACTAGGGGGGGATTTATCAAAGGGTGTAAAATTTAGACTGGTGCAAACTGCCCACAGCAACCAATCACAGCTCAGCTTCCAGCTCTGGTGAAAGGAAAGAGGAGCTGTGATTGGTTATTGTGGGCAGTTTGCACCAGTCTAGATTTTACACCCTTTGATAAATCTCCCCCATAGTTTATTTTCATTTTGAGCATTTTAAAATTCTATAGAGGAAAAAAACCCTCCATACCTAAAGCCACTGACACCATGCATATAATCTATGAACTATTGTAAACTAAATCATCCATTTCCCAGAATTAGGGAGCACCCTAATAATGCCTGTTGTTTTTATAATAACTGACACTATTTGAAAATAGTTGTTGCAAATATTGTTCATGAACATTATTTGTGGCTGTTATTTATTAAAAGACAAACTTCAACTTTTTCACAGCCGTCCCCTTGTGTGAACATAGCCTTAAAGAGGTTGTCCAAGAAAAATTTACTTTTCCCCTATCCACAAAATAGCACAAAGTATGATATTGCGGGGGGTCTGACCTCTGTATCCCCCGCTGATCTCCGTATCGGGCCCCTGGTTACTCTGTTATGAATAGAGACCTGTGTCTCTATTCATTCATATTGAGCTGCCGAGTAAGCACTTTTCCAACTTACTTAATAGAGCCATAGGTCACCTGTCGTACCCGCGGCTATATTCATAGCAGAGAAGCCAGGGGCCAGATACGGAGATTGGCAGGGGGTACAGAGTTCGGACTCCCGCCCCTCTCTTTGAGGTCTCTGTACACTTTTAACTTATGTTGGCCACTTGTAATGTGGGTTCAACCATCAATATAAGGTGTAAAATGAAATGGCATGTGATTGGTCGCTGTAAGACTACTGTTAGAGTCTCTTTACACACACACAGCTTATCTGGCAGATTTTTGCAGCCAAAGCCAGGAGAGGATTTGAAAAGAGAAGAAATCTCAGTCTTTCCTCTATAACCTCTTTTCTGTTTATAGTCTGTTCATGGCTTTGGCTGCAAAAATCTAACAGATATCTGTCAAATAATCAGTGCGTGTAAAATGACCTTACACAACTTGATAAATTACTGCTTTTTTTTTCTATTTTGTTAATGTTTTGAAAAACATAAAAACTCATAAATTTCCCGTTCCTAAATAATTGTTCCCAAAACTCAATATACTTCACATTTTAAAATTCAGAAATGCAATGCACCATGTTTTTTTTTTTTTGCTCAGAAATAACCCAGCAGTTTTGGTGCTATTTTGCTTGTTGGTGGGTTATCTGGCAGTTTTTCTGGTATTTTCTAATTTTAGTGTAAATTGCTATAGTTTTTATTTGCTAAAAATGGATGAAAAAATGGATGAAAAAATGGATGAAAAAAAATGGACTGCGAAAATGCCTTACTTACCTAGCCTTACTTGTTTGTTTTTTATGGTCCTTTTCAATAACATCTTTAATACACAGCTTATTCCAGACTAGATACATGTGAACAACTTAAATACATTTATATAACTCAATATGTAAATATACTGTATATAATTTTTTCTTATGTCACCCTTTTCCATCTTTTATACAGACCCATTGTATCGGAGAAAAATGAACTCCTCATTCAGTTTTTGTCTGACCTAAGTCTCACAGCCGACGGTTTTATTGGCCATTACAAATTTAGGCCAAAAAAGTTACTGACAACCACATCCTCTCCTGTCACCACAGCTGCTCCGACAACTGCAAGTAAGTCAGTGGTTTAATGGGTTCCAGACTCCTTTGCCAGTAGGTTACTGGATGTTTAAAGGGGTTGTCCAGCAAAAATCTTTTTCTTTCAAATCAGCAGGTGTCAGAAAGTTATATAAATTTGTAATTTACTTCTATTAAAAAAAATCTCCAGTCTTCCCATACTTATTAGCTGCAGGAAATGTTATTTTATTTTCAGTCTGACACAGTGCTCTCTGCTGACATCTCTGGCGGAGACAGGAAGTGTCCAGAGCAGGAGAGGTTTTCTATGTGGATTCCCATAGCAAGCCTCTCCTTCTCAGCCAGAGATGTCAGCAGAGAGCACTATGTCAGACTGAAAATAAAATAACATTTCCTGCAGGACATACAGCAGCTTATAAGTATGGGAAGACTGGAGATTTTTTTATAGAAGTAAATTACAAATCTATATATAAAGTTCTGACACCAGTTGATTTAAAAGATTTTTTTTTTCCGATGGACAACCCCTTTGAAATCAACTAAGGTTTTTGATGGAAAGGTTCTACCTGTCGCAAATTCTTCTCCTAATAGCCAAGATGATAATCTGTACATAGTAAATTCTGCTAATCACAGATAAGAAATGGCATTTTAATGGACGAGTTCTGATGCTTATCATAACAGGGTCTTTGAAGATGAGAAAGCTTATTGGGACATCAATGCAGTTCCCAGGAATTACAGTGAGATTAGCCATGTCAGTAATGGATTCCTCTCAGCACAGCTTAATAAGTATAATGAGAAAATTATCAGAAGGACGTATTTTAGCTTTGGGGCAATATTCAGTAAGGACTTTCAGAAATACTGTGTGCCCTATTTGAGGTGTACAGTAATTTCACTGTCTTTTTTTTTTTTTTCTATCTTATTATGTGTTTGCACTTTTGCTTTTGGTCAGGAAAAGTCAAGTATAGCTTTCTTGATTGGCTATTAATTAATAGCCAGTAGACAACTAAGTGGGTCCATTTCTTCTAAAAATTCTGGTATAGCAAGTAATGACTGTAAAGGATGGAGGGTTGTATGGAAAACTGAATGTGGACATATCCTATGGAGCCCCATAGTTGCCTCTGCTACATGCATCATTACTATTTTGCAGCATTACTTTTTGCATCATTCATATGTAGTGACATCACTTCATGGACCTTTGTGCAGAATATATCTACATATGATGACATCATTATATCTTTTTCCCATGCTGTAATGTCCCAGTATGCATGGCAAGCTTTTTGTGTGTTTTCTTGTGTTATGATATCATAGTGTGCTCTATTGTTCCCTATTAGTACAATTCCTCTGTTTTCTCCTCTAATCCCAGTACTGTCAGGTCACTATGGGGGAGATTTATCAAACATGGTGTAAAGTGAAACTGGCTCAGTTGTCCCTAGCAACCAATCAGATTCCACCTTTCATTTTCCAAAGAGTCTGTGAGGAATGGAAAGTGGATTCTGATTGGTTGCTAGGGGCAACTGAGCCAGTTTCACTTTACACCATGTTTGATAACTCTCCCCCTATGTGTATTGAACATTACCTCACTGTTGTGACATCATTGTTTTCATTATCTCTGTACGGCAACATCAATATAATTGGCTTGCACTATGTCTTCTCACTTTTTATTGCACAGTGACATCACTGATATTCTTATAATCTGGTAACACTAAGGGGAACATTTATCAAAACTGCCGTACGAGTACACCAGTCTTAAGTAAAGCCCCCCCCAGTTTGCCGGGCTGATTTACTAAAAGACATATGTCTGTTGGTAAATCTGCCCAGAACGGGACCTGGCGCAGGCATTACACGGCATATCTGCACCTGTAGATTTGTGCGAGCAGGCATAAATCATAGTAAATAAGAAATGGGAGAAGGCTACGCCTCCTCCTAGCCTTGCCATGTGTTGTACACCTGGGGTGCATTTAGATAAATGTCGCCTAAGTGTATTCATGTACTGTGACATTTTGCCCAACCAACCAAAGGATTTTGCCCTATCAACCCAACAATATCTATTGATATATTTGTGCATGTGTGCTCTTTGTTTTGCTTAGAAGTCCATTGTTTGAGTCCTATTAAAAAGGACTGAAAGAAATATTGAAAGGCAGAATTTAGTGGAAAATCAGCAACCAAAATTTTTTATTAGATATAATTAATCCATATATATTGTACGGTACTTTATTGAACGTCCCTTTTAAATCTCATAACCTGTAACAGTAGGGATATTTTCTGAGGCTCAGTGGCCACTCGGCTTATTGACTATTCACTGTAGACATTGGGGGACATTTATTAAGTCCGATGTTTTCTGCGCCGGATTTAAAAAAGTCCCCGCAGCTTCGGCACTACGGAGATTTATGTAGAGGCCGACTGCCTCTAAATAAATCCTGTGCGCGCTGGTGCGCACGGCAGGAAACCTACGCCAGCTGAGAGCTGGAGTAGGTTTCCTGTGTATTTTTTGGCGACACTAAAGATGAATCGCGCAAACTCTGAGTCCGCGCCCCCCGTTCCGCCCCCTCCACACCTCCTCCTCACCCCCCGGCGTACCCAGCGGAAAGTGCCGATTTGTGAATATTTTAATCACAAAACGGCCATTTGCGAATAAAATATTCGCAAATTGGCACTTTCCGACGGAAAAATAAAATACGCCGCTTAATAGATGTCCCCGATACTGTATATGGATTTGTCAGTCTCAGAGAAACATTTTTCAGGCTCTGCCTAATGGAATTCTCCAGACAACTGTACTCCTGTAGTATTAACAATATATTCCATCATCATCTATCCTGTTCAGTATGGCTGGTGTTTAGACTGTTGCAGGGTCTTCCCAGTATTGCTTTGCAATGCAATACAATGTGAAATATAGTTGGATGGCTCTGTATGAACTTTTTCTTTTTTGAAGATTTGAAATAAATAGATGAAAATTGTGTAAATGGTGCAAAGTTCTTTATTATAGCAGGCATAATATCACAAACTCCAATACCCACCAGTCCATCACACATACTCATTGGAAAAATAGCCCAAAGAGAGTCTCTTTGAAGAGTGACTTTTTAATTTCTTTACCCAAAGCAGCTGTAACTGACCGGTTGGTTTTGCTGTATTGAATCCTACCTATAAATTCTGTATGGAGGTGAATTCAATGGGCAGCTGATTATGGTGTTCCAATGTTTTTTTTACTGAAATCTTTGGTAGCAAAACACCTGACATATTCCATTTAAAACACAAGGGAGGGCAAGAGTAGAAGGAAATGCCAATGATGCCTCCATGACTGGGAGTTAATTTGACTAGTAAAAAAAACAGGCAGATTTTGCACAGATGACCTGGCTTATGCAAACCTTTGGAACTCTTTGTGGTCTGTGCCAAGGCATCAGGATGATAAATCCCTCTGTTTTTACAAACTTTGGACTGAATTATGTCTAATTCAATACAACACAACTTCCACCTAGAAAGTAATAGAATAAATGAGAATACCTTGAAATATTAAGTAAAATGTTTAGTCCTCAAGTGTGCACCTTAAGGTTGGCCGCCCATCAGTGCAATAATGGTACATTATTCTAGTTGGCCTTTGGGTGTGTCTTTATTGAAAAGTCCATTGAATTTAATAGTAAAAACTGTGAAAGGGCGGTGAAAGAAAAAACTGTGTTCGAAAATTTTAAAAAATAACGTCCGAAAATAATTGTCATGATCATTATGACGTCTGCGCAGATAACGTCCATCATTTTATATACTCTGTGCATTAGATGACCGTCATTCTTTAGACTTCAATGCATTGCATTAAAATCAATCATATTGCGGCAATAACGGGAGTCTTTTTAAGTAGAAAAGACTGACACCTTTTCTCTTTTTTTGACATTGTGTGAACATAGACTGATAACAGCTAATTGTCTGAATGTAGAAACAAGAGGTGTCAGAAATGAAAGATGTAGAAACACTCTGTTGGCCTTTACCACGTGTACTCCCTGGTGTGCCTGTAGCTATCTATAATCTAAACACTAATATGTCTTCCAGAAGATATTTTAAGCTCCTGTACAACTGAGGTCTGTCTTTTTTCAATTGTCTGTAGGTTTTCTTTGGAGGTTTAGAGTGGCAGTGGAAATTCTATGTTTAGTACTAAAAATAAATCTGGTTGGGTCAGATGAATTAAAGACTTGTAATATTTGACGAGTACCTCTGTTATTCGTACATTCCAGTGTGGCTGACCGCATAGCATACACATCGCAAGAAAATGTGGTGTTTAAGCATTACGTCCTTACCATGTAGAGCAATGTCATCACTGAAATGAGTTCAGTATGGAAGTAAAAGACATTAAATAGGATGTGCATCATGTGGAAACATCATATGTAATAGGTTTCTTGTGCCATGAATGCCCTTCTTCAAAATACTGGTGTTCCATGTTATATTTCCAGATATTTCTCTTTTGTGTCATTCCCCTGCCTCACCTTTGTTGTGTGCTCTGAATTTATGTCATGATTCGGCTGTCTTCCCAGGTGCAGGGAGACGTCCGACTAAGTTGCTAGGGCCTGGCCCTGCCTGGCCTCGGCTGAGCGGCACAGCTGCTCTATGTTAGGTTTGAAGGGTTGGCGGCTGGCAACACCAATTAGACTGTTGTATGTGTCCTGGGCCCTTAGTCTCAGCCCCAATCACGCCTGGGGCTGGGACTCCAAGCCCCATAAGTATCCTCCCATACCTGTGTCCCTTGCTTGAGATAGAGCCTAGTTTACTAGTGTGTCCTGACCAAGCGTTTCTCTGCATTGTGTAACATTATTCTGACTTTCTGGCTTTTGGGCTGTTGACCCTTTTTTTGATCACATTTTTTACTGAGCCAGACCCCTGACCCTGATTTATTGTGTTTTTGTCTGTCTTGCCCATGTTCTGTGTCTTGCTTCTCAGGCTAGGGACAGTCGACCAGTTGTCCACTGCCACCTAGGGCAGTTGAGGCAATCAGGCAGGGACAGAAGGGCGGGTGCCAGTGCCAGGGCTGCACCTGTCTATTGTCATCATTGTTTTTTGGTGCAATATCTATTGTTTGTTTTTTGGTGCAATATCTACATAGTTGTATAGAGGCCCATTTCCAGCAACTATCACTCCAGTGTTCTAATGGTACAATGTGTTTGCTCATTGGCTCAGAAGGCTAATTGATAATTAGAAAACCCTTGTGCAATCATGTTCACACATCTGAAAACAGTCTAGCTCGTTACAGAAGCTACAAAACTGACCTTCCTTTAAGCAGATTGTGTTTCTGGAGCATCACATTTGTGGGGTCAATTAAACGCTCAAAATGGCCAGAAAAAGAGAACTTTCATCTGAAACTCGACAGTCTATTCTTGTTCTGTTGTGGGAGCAGCTTGACCGTATGGTACACTAGAAGTGCCCATCCAACCAATCCAACTTGTGGGAGCTGCTTCTAGAAGCGTGGGGTGCAATTTCTCCAGCTTAACTCAACAGATTAATAGCTAGAATGCCAAAGGTGTGCAATGCTGTAATTGCTGCAAAAGGAGGATTCTTCAACGAAAGCAAAGTTTGATGTAAAAACAATGTTATTTCAAATACAAATCATTATTTCTAACCTTGTCAATGTCTTGACTCTATTTTCTATTCATTTCACAACGTATGGTGGTGAAAAAGTGTGACTTTTCATGGAAAACACAAAATTGTTTGGGTGACCCCAAACTTTTGAACAGTAGTGTATGTTTATTTGATCTTTTATTTTTAAAAACATTGCTATATTTTTTTTCTTAGACTTTTAAGGCCCCCTAGGGGACTTTTTGTAAGAAGTCATTCGTTTCCTTATACTAATCAGTACAACATCATTGTATTGCATTAATAAGTGTAGCAGGCTGAACAAGCAGATTTACCATGGCAGGCACACAGTCTCTCTGAAAGCCTCTGGCTGCTATGGTAGCTACACAGCACCCTGCAGTTGTGTCACTGGGGTGCAGCGTGCGTCACCTGTCAAGGCACAAATGTCTTTGATTGTTGCATGTAGAGCGTTAAACTGCCAGGATCAGGTTAAAGTCAGTTCCCAGCAGTTGAAGGCAAGTGTCAGCTGTAATATACAGTCACATCAATAATATACAGTTTCATCATTATACATATCTCTTAGATCAAGAAGAACATACTTTTTTATTTTTTATTTAGAAGTTCCTGTCTCTAGATATTGCTGTTACATATTAGTCATTGTGTACATGCTGTTCTCCTGATTTCCTTTAGATCGCCCACTTAGTGTGTTCAGTCCTGTAAGCAGAAGCCTCTTCTAGTGCTCTGATACATCTAGTGCTCTGATACATCTAATACTCTGATACATCTAGTACTCTGATACTTGTAGTGCTCTGATACTTCTAGTGCTCTGATACATCTAGTGCTCTGATACATCTAGTGCTCTGATACTTCTAGTGCTCTGATACTTCTAGTGCTCTGATACTTCTAGTGCTCTGATACATCTAATACTCTGATACATCTAGTGCTCTGATACATCTAGTGCTCTGATACATCTAGTGCTCTGATACTTCTAGTGCTCTGATACATCTAGTGCTCTGATACTTCAAGTGCTCTGATACATCTAGTGCTGTGATACTTCAAGTGCTCTGATACTTCTAGTGCTCTGATACTTCTAGTGCTCTGATACATTTAGTACTCTGATACATCTAGTGCTCTGATACATCTAGTGCTGTGATACTTCAAGTGCTCTGATACTTCTAGTGCTCTGATACTTCTAGTGCTCTGATACATTTAGTACTCTGATACATCTAGTGCTCTGATACATCTAGTGCTCTGATACATCTAGTGCTCTGATACTTCTAGTGCTCTGATACATCTAGTGCTCTGATACTTCTAGTGCTCTGATACATTTAGTACTCTGATACATCTAATACTCTGATACTTCTAGTGCTCTGATACTTCTAGTGCTCTGATACTTCTAGTGCTCTGATACTTCTAGTGCTCTGATACATCTAGTGCTCTGATACTTCTAGTGCTCTGATACTTCTAGTGCTCTGATACATCTAGTGCTCTGATACTTCTAGTGCTCTGATACTTCTAGTGCTCTGATACTTCTAGTGCTCTGATACATCTAGTGCTCTGATACATCTAGTGCTCTGATACATCTAATGCTCTGATACTTCTAGTGCTCTGATACTTCTAGTGCTCTGATACTTCTAGTGCTCTGATACTTCTAGTGCTCTGATACTTCTAGTGCTGATACATCTAGTGCTCTGATACATCTAGTGCTCTGATACATCTAGTGCTCTGATACTTCTAGTGCTCTGATACATCTAGTGCTCTGATACATCTAGTGCTCTGATACATCTAGTGCTCTGATACATCTAGTGCTCTGATACTTCTAGTGCTCTGATACATCTAGTGCTCTGATACTTCTAGTGCTCTGATACATCTAATGCTCTGATACTTCTAGTGCTCTGATACTTCTAGTGCTCTGATACTTCTAGTGCTCTGATACTTCTAGTGCTCTGATACATTTAGTACTCTGATACATCTAGTGCTCTGATACATCTAGTGCTCTGATACTTCTAGTGCTCTGATACTTCTAGTGCTGATACATCTAGTGCTCTGATACATCTAGTGC